>NW_023614891.1:0-40001 GCF_013339695.2 Rhipicephalus sanguineus
ATTGACGGCCACGATCACTAATGATCACGCGAGGGGGGCCATGGCGAAGTATTATCGAATGCAGTACAAAATGTGACACTGCGTTTGCAGTTGCAGAGGGTAGCGCCGCCGTCTCGCAGAATCGAGTCAGGTAGTCGGCGCATACTATGACCCAACGGTTGCCTTTGGATGAACGTGGGAATGGTCCTATCAGGTCGATGCCTACTTGTTCAAAAGATGATCTGGGTGGCACCACGGGCTTTAGGTAACCGGCTGGGGCAGCAGTAGGTCTCTTGTGACTTTGGCACTCGGCACAGCTGGCTACGTATGTCTCCGTTGTCTTGCGCATTTGAGGCCAGTAAAATCGTTCTTTGGCACGATGGAGTGTTCGCTTGGATCCTAGGTGACCTGAAGTTGGGTCATCGTGCACGACGCGCAAAACAGAAGAGCGGAGGGCTTCTGGCACCACGAGAAGAAACTGTGCACCTGTCGCGGAGAAATTCTTCTCCGCTGAACAATATTGACTCTCGTTTCATTTCGAATGGCGAACGCCGCCCGGTGATCATTCGTAATCCTGTACTCTGCCTACACTTTTAACACCTTTGTCCTTTAAGAGCCCAGCTCTTAAAGCTTTTCATTGTGCCGGATAGTGCGTACAGAAACTATCATCATGAATGTGCACGCGTTCTCTTCGTCCTCTTCTTCCCCTCAGTCATAATCTACATGTTCTGCTTGGTTCCCAAAACACGTGCGCCGATATCTCCGGAGTGGTCTGTAATAAAGGTAATGAGCGAGAGGAGAGAACGAGCACTGTGGAGAGAAAGAAACCAAAAGACAGAGATGGATAGAAAGGGAAAATTTTGGCAAAAAAATTCCTCATGAGTCTTTGGGATTCGAAACACCGTACTCACGATCTGAAGGCGAGCGTCTGAACCACACGGCTATGGAGGCACACTGACAGAACATGGCACAGCCTCGGATTGTATCGTATAGCACGATGGTATAGAGGTTACCAAGATAGACAAAAACAAACGCCAGGCCTGCGCGGAAAGCCCAGCACAGTCACAGCGAAAGCTGGAAGAGCGGCATTTCTAGAGCCCGTTGTAAACTCTCTTGGGGCTACTAATACAAGTACACTAGCAAGGTACCCACTACGCTATAAATCACAATATTTGTGAAGTAGGGAAGCACCTACAACGCCATTATTCATCATTGTGCGCAGAAGCGAGGTTCCAGCTACACATCTGTAAAGCACTATGCGCACTTTGTTGTTGTTGTGCCTGATGACGATGAAGAATTATTGCAGAGCCCTTGTAATGGGTTGGAAGCATCCAACAGCCCACTCGTTGCGCAATTCGCATTGTGTGACGCCTGGTTACAGAATTCGCGTTGTGTGGTGCGCGGTTGTTATTTCACTCTTCTGCCAAACTAAATTACATATGTTAATGTGGTTCCTTCTGGACCTGAAGCCTGAATAGCGTCTTCTTGCAAGGCAGTTCCTAAGCACCGGAAGGCTCTGATGTACAACACTGGGCTCCCACGCAGAGGGCCCAGGTTCAAACCCCGTTCCATCCTGGAAATTTTTTCTTATTTCGTATTTTTTCTTATTTCGAGCGATACTGGTTACGGACACCGGCGGCGGCTGCGGCGGCGGCGGACAACTACGCCGCCCAAAACGGCCGTTGAAACGATCTCATAACAGCTTTCGCTGTAAAAGAGAAAGCAAGCTATACGATAGAATGAGTGAAACAAAGACAGCAAAGAGAATGAAAGAAATAGAAAGGAAAAGAAAGCGAGAGAAATAAAGAAATAGTCATGAATATGGGCAAAAATGCATAAAAAAGAGGAAGAGTAGAGAAAAAACAAATAAACACAGGAAAACGTGAGAGCGCAATACAGTGTAACAAAGAGGGCCGCCAAGATGGGCGCTTCCTACAGGCTTGACGCCCCTAGCGCAGAGCTGCCTTAAATTTTGTGACGTAAAACGTACCTATTGCAATGTGACAAAGTTCTTAGGGTTAGACGAAATCACAAGTTAGGCCTACAGGGGTGATCTTGTCCAAATAAAATAACGTAACAGAGTACTTCTAGTCAACCAAATCTTGATGTATGGTTTGTCTGGGTTACAAGGACGTGCTTTCCATCGCAAATTAACGGGACAGTGCTCCGAATGAGTCTGGCAGTGAAGTAGGGTCCTTGCATGTGCTCTATACTTATGAAAGCACTGAGCAGTCATTACTGTTTTACGTCCCGAAAAAAAAACGTACGACTGGTGAGGGACGGCGTTGTGGACCGCTCCGGAAATTTCGACAACCTGGCTTATTTCATCGTGCGTCTAAATCTAACCACACGGGCGTCAAGCATTTCACTAACATGCACATTCTGATGGCGTGGCCAGGATTGGATTAGGCGACACAAGGGTTAACTGTCAAGCATCGTAATTAGGAGACCACCACGAGTTTAAGAAGTTACTTGCCCTCTTGCTTTGAGCATACTCATGATATTTATTTTGTGAATCTAAAAATAGCAGTTCCTTGTTTCTGCTGCTTGAATGGTCTTGCCAGGTGTCTGGTACCACCGCATATGATACTTCGGCGCAAGCGCCTGAGTGCAATGATTTCCACTTTCATAAATTATGTTCGAAAAGGCGGGTTGTCGCAACACTGATTTGCGATATTGAGCATTTATGTGATTTGACCATTACATTGTATTGGCGCTGTAGTATTGCTACAACGCTCGACGGCGAGAGAGAGAGAAAGTCGGAGAGGAAAGGCAGGGAGGTTAACCAAGTTTTCGCTCGGCTAGCTCGACGGTGAAGGACTGGATGAAGTGAGGCAGTGGAATAAGGTGCAAAGTCCTCCTCCTCTTCTTATACCGCATCTCCTCTGCATCCCTGTGTAGGTGACGTTACGCATCCAAAGCCTCCTCTTTCGCACAAATGGTGCAGGAAGTACCTAATAATGACTTGTTCAAGCATTTGAATCCAGAATCAGTATGGTTTGCACTACATTCCTCGTGTATTTCAAAGCGTCTCTGTCTACCATATTGTGTAATGAACAAGAAAACTGTAGTTTTACTAGAAATCCTACGCCATGTTTGCATGAGTTCCTACTTGTACACTGCTAAACTTCAAACATTTTATCAGTCTTCTTCATTCGCCTTTGCGATTTTCCTAATATGCATTTCAGAGGTGAATATATCATGAGAGTTGCCAAGGAATCAGCCTTGCTGTGCTTGTCGCCACCGCGGTCGGTACGTTAATTCTGAATTTCCTGTTGCCTCTTTATTGAGAACCAGCAGATATTGAAGCGAAAAAAGGTGTTGGGGCGCTATTTGTGCTGTTTTAAATTATTGTAGTAATTATAATATAGATGTGAAAAAAGTCAAGTGGACCCAAAGGCAACTTGCTGCCAACAGGGACCGAACCTACAACATTCCGATTACGCACCCGATGCTCTTACCACTAGAGCTAGGGCAGCGGCCATCCCTCACCCACCTTATCGGGTAGTTATGCCCCTCAAACTTGGCGGTAGTACTCAACGCCGCTCGTAGCCATGGCGGCGAGTGTGAAAAAATCTGCCTTCTTTTGCCAGATG
Organism: Rhipicephalus sanguineus; assembly: GCF_013339695.2. Classification (NCBI taxonomy): domain Eukaryota; kingdom Metazoa; phylum Arthropoda; class Arachnida; order Ixodida; family Ixodidae; genus Rhipicephalus; species Rhipicephalus sanguineus. The sequence continues at coordinate 3,576 of NW_023614891.1, forward strand.
GCCTAGTTAGCAGGTGAACATGAACTAACCAACAGCTGACGAATAAGCCATGGCAAACTACCTGTAGGCATCAGGTATGCCGGAACGATATCCTCGCTATGAATGAATGAACGAAGGAAAATTTGTGGGCTCGTTTGTTTGTTTGACACGGCCTTAATGAAGAGCATCAGATAATTAACCCGAGGAAGGCTAAAGCAGCACGGCTAACGTCCCCTATACCTTCCTGGGCTACATTATCTGCTGCTTTTCATTAGGGTTGTGTCAAGGAAAAAAAAAAAAACGTGTTTTGGAAATTCCATTTCGTTCATTCTATTGCATCTATGTTGTTTTAATCAAAATATTGGTGACAGTCGTAGTCCATAATCGCATGCAGGCTAAGAGGGGCGTAAAACACAACAATTGAACACATCACGACTCATCATGTGGTTACTCTTGTTAACAGAACACTTTTTTCTATTCCTTGCGCGAAAAATAGCATTTTCGTATTGTATAGACCTTATTAAAAGAATACACCCTTTCAAGAAGTTTCCGCACGTCAGTTCCCGGCACCTGTCTTGGCTCATACAAGCGTGGCAGCTGCAACGAATTGGCGCCGGCACTAATCATTCCAGGGTTGATACAAAACTGGAACCTCTCAGAGCTGCTAGCTTTCAACTGTAGCAGGGTTGCGTGCCCCACGGCGTCACGCCAACGTGACACATTTGTGAAGAACATTACAGAATGTGCACAAGTGCTAAGCTGCATTACGCCATCGCCGTCAGCGCATTGCTGTGAGAGGAAATGCCAACTACTGTGTCCTACCGAAATGTTAGTGAAAACACGATAGTAATGTAGCAAACGGAACGGTTTATTCTTAGACATACAAGTGGCGGTAGCGATATGCGTGCAATTCCGGGGTCACCTCACGCATATTCGCCATAGCGAAGTTTGGATTCTTCTGGTAAAAAGAGGTATCGAGCTTTCTTTTTTACGACTTCATTTCGTTGAAGTGAAGGCGTTACATGCGTGGTCGGTATAGGTCCACTCAATATTATCATTTGATATTAATTGTCCTACTGCAAATCTAGCAATTTTTATGGGCGAAGCTCCTTTGGGTGTGGGTCTGTCTCTCCTCTGTAGTATGTAGTAGTAGTAGTAGTAGTAGTAGTAGTAGTAGTAGTAGTAGTAGTAGTAGTAGTAGGTAGCCACCTCTAGTTGTTGGAGTGTTCACTAGATGGCGCTGTCATAGCCACCTCTAGTTCTCAGAAAGATCCCTAGATGGCGCGGAGGCGTACGCTGCCTTGCAGGTGCGTGCTCCAGTCCCCCCCCCCCCCTCTCTCGCCTCGCGACGCCGACGCTCCGCGCTCGCTGCGTTGTAGATGCGTGCTCTAGTCCCCCCCCCCCTCGAGTTTCTTGATTGAAAAAACCTATCTATCTATCTATCTATCTATCTATCTATCTATCTATCTATCTATCTATCTATCTATCTATCTATCTATCTATCTATCTATCTATCTGTCTAGCCGCCTACGACTTTGTGCTCTCCTGGCCGTTTCATTATTCGGATGTATACCAAAATTGGTATGGAATTAGATGACCGTATTACGAATATACATGACAGGTCATAACATGAAAATCATGACATGCATGTCATGAACAGCATGATTTACATTCCACGGCCTTGGGGCTCTTGCGGCCTTTCAGTTAATTTCATATATACCAAAACTCTGGTCTGAAAATTAATATGCATAAACTAAAGTAATGTGGAACAATCTTGGCAGAGAACAGCGCTTTGCGATAGGTGGCGAGACGCCTGGAAGTTGTAAGGAGTACGTCTACTTAGAACAGGTAGTAACCGCGGAGCCGAACCATGAGAGTGAAATAACTAGGAGAATAAGGATGGGATGGGGCTCATTCGGCAAGCACTATCAAATCATGAATGGTAGTCTACCACTATCTCTCAAGAGGAAGGTATATAACAGCTGCATCTTACCGGTACTTACCTACGGAGCAGAAACCTGGAGACTTACAAAGAGGGTACAACTTAAATTGAGGACGACGCAGCGAGCGATGGAAAGGAAAATGATAGGTGTAACCTTAAGAGACAGGAAGAGAGCAGAGTGGGTCAGGGAACAAACGGGGGTTAAGGATATCATAGTTGAAATTAAGAAGAAGAAATGGATATGGGCCGGCCACGTAGCACGTCGGCAGGATAACCGGTGGTCATTAAGGGTAACTGACTGGATTCCAAGAGATGGCAAACGCGTGAGGGGGAGACAAAAAATTAGGTGGGTAGATGAGATTAAGAAGTTTGCAGGTATAACGTGGCAGCAGAAAGCACAGGACGAGTTGATTGGCTGAACATGGGAGAGGCCTTTGCCCTGCAGTGGGCGTAGACAGGCTGATGATGATGATACCAAAACTGGTTTGTCGTGACAAGAGTTCATGGCGAACATAGTGACAGGTCCTAACGTGGAAATCATCAACTGGCACGTGGTAATATGAAAATCATGACACGCGTGTCATGCACGTCATGACTTACATGCCACGCTCATGACGCACTCGCGGCCGTTTCGCTAGATTGATGTACACCAAAATTGGTATTGCGTGATGTGACTGTATGAAGAACATGAATAACAGATGGCAACATGAAACCATGACATGCATGTCATGATTTACATGCCACGCTCATGATGCATTGGCGGCCGTTTCGCTGGCTCTGATATACACCAAACTTGGTACTGCGCGACGCGACTGTATGGCGAACGTAAATTAGAGGTAGTAACATGAAAATCATGACACGCGTGTCATGCAACGCCATAATTTACATGCCACGCTCACGACGCACTCGCGGCCGTTTCGCTTGGTTTATATACACCAAAATTGGTATTGGGGCGACGTGACTGTATGAAGAACATGAATAACAGGTGTGTAACATCCAAACCATGACATGCATGTCATGTATGTCATGATTTACGTGCCACGCTCATGGTGCATTCGAGGCCGTTTCGCGGGTTTGATATACTCTAAAATTGGTATTGCACGACACGACTGTAATGACCAACGTAAATTAGAGGTGGTAACATGAAAATCATGCCATGCGTCTCATGTACGACATGATTTACATGCCACGCTCATGATGCGCTCGCGGCCATTTCGCTAGATTGATTATGCACCAAAATTGGTTATTTGCGCGATGTGACTGTATCAAGAACATGAATAACAAGTGGTAACATGAAAACCATGACATGCATGTCATGATTTACATGCCACGCTCATGGTGCATTCGCGGACGTTTCAATAGCTCGATATACGCCAAGATTGGTATTGCGTGACGCGCCTGTCTGACGAACGTACATGAGAGGTAGAGGTAACACTGAAAATCTTGACAGGCAAGTCATGTGCGACATGATTTCCATGCCACGCTCATGATGCACTCGCGGCCGTTTTGCTCGCTTGATATACACCAAAATTGGTATTGCGCACCGGACTGTATGACAAACATATATGACAGGTGGCAACTTGAAAATTATGATATGCGCATCAATGACGGCTTGATTTACATGCCACGCTCATTGTCCGATCGCGGCCGCTTCGCTAGCTTGATACACACCAAAATTGGCATTGCGTGACGCGAATGTATGACGAACATAAATGACAGGTGGTAACATGAAAACCATGACATCCAGGTCATGTATGGCATGATTTACATGCCACGCTCATGGTGGACTCGCGGCCATTTTGCTCGTTTGATATACACCAAAATTGAATTTTGCGATGTGCCTCTATGACGAACATAAATTACGGGTTTTAACATGCGAATATGTTATGCATGACACTGTTATGGTGCGCTTCCGGCTGTTCAGATAACTGGATATATACCAGAATTGGTATGGCATGACAGGAGTGCGTGATGAACATAAATGACCGGTCATGCAGTGTATACACCAGAATATACGTTTCATTGGCATGGTATATACCACATTGTGTATGCACGCGTGCAGGGCAAACCTGCGTTATATGGTGAACTAGATGTCATGGCATGAATGATTTCATTTGGTTCAAAAATAAACAAAGCGATGTATGCGGCTCTTGGCTGCTTCGCATTCCATCGATTCCGACAGTGCGTGGGATCTGTCGGATTTTTTTGTGTGCACAAGCTGTTTCCTTGTGCTATCATCGCCGCGGCTGAGCTGTTTGTACACACAAGGACCTTTCATGTTTTTAGGAGCATGATAAGAGGATTTCAGCGCTGCCTGTCGTTTAGTCCTCCATGCACAACGTTTGTTGACGCGGAGGCACACGTTGTTTAAGGCAATGTATCATAGCAACATTCTAAAATTTTCACAGCAAGGAAGTGCAACATTTCCTGCAATTCTGACGCAGTGAAAAAAACTGCTACTCTGGCCGGGTTTTTTTTTTCTCGGATCTCCCAAAGAATACTACACTGGGAAAGCAGTTTAACACCTTTATTCAAGCATGTACTATACACTGCACGACTTTTTACTGTTCTGTTTCTTAGCTTTATCTGCATTTTCAGACAGAAAAGTGATGACACCCTCTCAGAGCGCGCAATCATACTTCGAACTACCTCAGGTACTCGATACGACAAGCGCACGTGCATATGTGACGAATTATTTTCGGAAGAAATGAGATCCAATTGATACCTGGAGTTTCTTCAAGCCACACAGTAGCGGTTTTCGGGACAACCGTACAAAGTTTTGATAGTGCCGGATGGTACACACTTGTAGTTTGCCAGCCGTACCAGCTACCGGCAACCTCAGAAAGTCACAGGCATCGGAAACATGCTTTTTTGTCGCACATGTAGCGCAATGTAGACACTATGCCTGGCATTTTTACGTAAAATGCATTTGACTGCATTGCTTGACTTGTTGGAGTTTAACATCGCCAAAACTACCATCCAAGCGGATTGGCATTGTTGTTTATAACTAGCTACTTTATAAACCAGGGCAGAGATGCTCGGAAATGTATTCCGGAGCACAGATATCGAAAGATGAAGGGGACCAATGGTTGGTAAACTTCAAGTGTTAGGAGCATTCTATTCCCAACGTCGAGTGCCATAATGACGTCAATGAAGCAGCCGCATGTGACTGTATGAAATGGTGCGTTACTTTAAGTAAATGGTCTTAACACGGCATGACTTTTTGATATTCTCCAGTAATATTTTATGTAGGTTGCGACTTGCAATAGCCGTTAGAAAAATGTTAGGCTAGCAAGCACCTTTGCGTATGTTGAAAATTTGCTTATTTGATATTCAGCTCTCGAAGGTGCTTTTTAGCATTTACTTATTCTGTGACATTTCATTTTGACTCCGTGTAAATATTAAAGTAACACTGTAAGCTGTTTGGCACCATTTGTCTACAGAGTGTACTGCATGTAAGCGCATTTTTTAACAATTCAGTATAAAGTATTTAACAAGTAATTTCATAAATATTTTGCACTCTATCTGAAGCTTATTGATTGACCTTGGGCTAAGCACAACTGTGTACTACATTTCTCAGGAACCGTGGTACTCCGTTGATAGCTGTTACCCTGCTTGCAGTTTTGGCTAAATATTGCCCGCCTCAACCATTCACAATAGACTCCTCACGATCATTGTTACGCTTTTTTGCAGTGACACTGATTCTGGGCCCCGAGGGAACGAAGGCACTGCCTCCTTTCAGGTGGGATCGAGCGGAAATTAAAGAGCCGGAGCATTGAACCAAGAGAACATCAAAAACGGGATGGGGTGTTGGGCTGAGTAAGAATGGAAGGCGCGATACTGCGGTGAAAAAATATTGAACTTGTGTATTCGTCGCGTCTACTTTATGGTTTTGTTACTCGCTCCGCCCGACTGTACTGGCACCTCTTTCTTTCTCAAAACATTGTGCGGTACGATTACTTGTACCGACAATTTTATTTAGTTACTAAGCAGGTTTTTTCACATGGTTCGGTATGCAGAGATACCTGGAACAAGATGTTTGTGTTTCTTTCTTTTCTTCGCCAATCTCCAATACTCCGAGTGTTTCTTCTTGCAGGCAGTGACAATTGCTTTCGCCTGAGATTACGTATATGAACTGCAGACTTACTGTTATTTGAAAATATTGTTGCGTTGTATTTAAACGCTCTAGATTAAGCTCCGGGCCGTGACGTCTTATGCAAAAGAAGAAGAAAGGTTGCTCTCAATTGAGACGAATAGCTGAAAAAATATAAGGAGAATCTTAGGCATCCTCCGTACACATGTACCTGTACGAACTCTAGATTCTGCAGCGTGTTGCTCCAATGTATTAAGTGCTAAAAGGAGAATAGGGCAATTTCAAAATCTTGGCATTCACTGTAGCCAAATTGTACTAATATTTTATCGGTTAGCATCCCTCAGGAATTATTCCAATTTCATCTATTCTTGCTAAGATGCTTAAGGGCCAATTTACAAATTTTTTTTTACTATCAGATCTCCATCCTGTGCAGGAATCCACAATTTTTTTTCCTAAACATACACCATCAGGTACCGCGCTTGTTAGGATTTTAGAGCATTGCGTTTTGACCTAGTGACCTGATGCTTGTGTTAACCTCCCATTTGTCCTCATTCTATTTGATAAACTTGTCCTATTGTATTGATAAGAGATAAACTGGCCTGACTTGTTATACTCTTTTACATTTATATTACTCTGGCTGCGCGAATAATCTAACACGCTGTTAGAGGACACGGTTTTAATTCGCGATCGCAGACCGGCTGTCGATAACTGAAGTGCTCAGTTATGGCGACAATTACTCTTCACTTGACGACAGATGCTAGAGATCAATAGGACACCTGAGCTTCAGCGTCAAATACAGCTGCGAAACGAAAAACGTCTGCATGCACTTGAAAAAGTTCGGTAGCATGTTGCTTTCGCTGTAAGACACAAAGTCGAAGGCCTTCTGCACAATCACTTATGCCTTAAGGTAAAAAAATTGGAACGAAACTTCTTGCCAGTTATGATGAGCCATAGTGTCATAGGTACAATTAAATTACATTCACGTTATCAGCTTATTTCATCATTCTTCCCAGCAACCCTATCCCCCAACCGCTGGCAACCTTTTGGCCTGACGAGGTGTGAGGGATCGGCCCCACCTGTCACCAAGCGACATCGATGTGATGAGGTCATAAATTTTGGGGTCTGTTAGTCATGATGAGGTCAAGAGCGAAACCTCAACTTTTCATATACACATAGATCGCTTGGAGATGACCACGTCGGTCTTCGTAGAATGCATTCCTATACCGTGTTTCATTCAATGTCACCGCGCAAAGATACACCTATATCTCTGCCTTCTTAAAATTTCTTGTTTCCATGCAGCATAAACAAAGGATTGGCGCAAATCAAAGTCATTCTCCACTGCATCCAGGAGCTGCACGATCTAGTTTTTCTGGAGAGGAGGCTCCACAGTTGGTCAGCAAGGATTAGCAGTGTCCTTGGGGCAACGCGGAACAAACTAGTTGAAACGACGGCAAATGAGAGAAAGGGCGGCTCTCAGTGGTGTCAGAAGTAGAGCACATGTTACGGAGAGATGAACGGCTTGGAATGCCGCGTAAAATAAGAATGAAGCATAGATCGTTCATGTATAGGCCTCATGGAATGAACTCAACAAGAAGTTTTTTTCTCTCTAATGGGTGCTATGAGCGAATGTTCAGCATAGCCACGTCATGTCGCTACGGATCTCACTACTAAAGGTAATATTTACTCTGATTTATATGTAACAGTCGAGATTACGGTGACATGAGAAAACTGAAGACGGTGCTCTTCAGACGGGGTTCTGCACATTTCAGAGCTTTTGTGCAAGACGCCGACGTGCATGACAAAAATCTTAGGGTTGCAGCAAGCCATTCCTCACTGCAGTGTCGTGCGATGACTATTGGTGGAACGGCTGGCAGGGGATTGAGCTCGCGCGCCAGGCCTAGTCGACGGCGACTGAAATGGGGGACCGATGTTGCAAAGCGCGGGGCCATTCCGATTCCGATCGTCCGCTCCGCGAGGAGGTGCTAGCATGAAGCTTACACAGAACCTCCGCCATTGTAACGACGAAGTATCTACCATCACACAGGGAACCACAAAAAATACTCTACATCAGTTGTTGAAATGACAGCACTGTCGTCGTCCCAGCGGCTGGCCAAGAGCACTCGCGCTGCTTCGTTATCATTGCCACTTGTTCATACGCGCAACAATATATGTGTATATGCAGGAGGGTCGGTGTTGTACTATTGTTCGACCAGTGCTACCGTCAGTACGCCACACGTAGAAACCGCAGAGGAAATAGATATCGCATTAGCCTAGCACAAACACAAGCGGACGTGATCGTCAGTGATTCGCAGACGGCGATACAAAACTTTGCAAACGGCCGAATCTCCCCAGAGGCACTGCAAATTCTAAACTCGCTTATAATCAAGAAAACAAAAAACTTGCAGCATATCCACGGGTGCATGATGAAAGCTTGGCCGAAGCTCCTGAAGCAATCACGGTTACATCGAGAAATGTTCACTTTTTTCGCCCAGCAGTAATCAAAGCGATACCTCACTTTGATTACTGCTGCGCTCGCTTGGCGGCAGCCTCTCGAGCTCGCACCTCGGATCCTGCCGACGAGCACGAGACGCAGTGGCCTTCCGCACACGGCGCTCCTCGTCGTCCATGGTCCGCCAAGCAGCAAGGCCGGCAAGGCGCTATCCTCCACGTATGGCGACGATCAAGGAGAATGAGAGATAACAAGCGCAGCAGACAATCTGAGAGCAGGGGCACCTATAACACCATCTGGCGTGCATTCACCCAACCGCCATACTGCACACACTCTATGGAACAGGCGCATCTAGTATATTGTCAACGAACTGCAGTTTTGCATGCATATTTATGGGATAGCACCGTCTATTGAATGATACTGGAGACGCGACGGCGGGGGAACGCCGGACAAAGCGACTAAAGTCACTGGAACGGGAAAAGTACCGCGTTTCGTTTTCTCTTCGCCGCTGCGCCCTTTCGGCGGCTTCGCCACATAAAGGGTCCAGCTCGCTCGCCTCGCTAGCGTCTCGCGGCCTCCGACGCACGGGCGCTTTGAAGGGCGGTTGCTTTTAATTGCTTTTATAGCCTCAGAAAAGCGAGCGGGAACATTACAACATCCCGTATCGTTTTGACACTTCATCGCAAGCCTGTTGAGGCATCGAAGAAGGCCTGGATGCTGCGCTTTTGGTGCAGCAACCGGCGGGAAACGAGGCAAAGCTCTTTTTGCTATTCCCAGCGGGAAAAAGGATGCCAAGCGACGGGCTGTGTGGCTGCGCACAATACGGCGCGAAAAATTTGTTCCCATGACAGATACCCGCCTTTGTGAGGCAAGCGTTTCATTGAGAATTCGCAAATGTTGTTTCGGGGAATGTTTGTGTCTCCGCTGCACTAGTGCAGCTTGTTTCGCGTGGTTGCCGCAGAAGCTTCATGCACACTAACATTGCCGGGCAGCTCTTAACTATGTTTGGCGTAGGATTGACGCCTCTGGGCTCCCATATAACGATCAGAGCGCCATGAAAACTGACTGCTACAGACGAACATAAATAACAGTGTTTACCATGAAAATAATGGCACGCATGTCAGTAAGGCATGCTTTACATGCCAAGCCCATGGCGCACTCGCGGCCGGTTCGCTGGCTGATATGCATCAAAATCGGTAATGCGTGACGTGACTGTATGACGAACATGAATACCAGGTGGTAACATGAAAATAATGGCACGCATGTGATGTAAGGCATGATTTACTTGCCATGCTCATGGTGCACCCGCGGCCGGTTCGCTGGCTTGATATGCACCAAGATTGGTAGCGCGTGACGTGACTGTAAATTGTACCTTTTGTGTCAATCCGGCAGATCCCACCAGGGGCGTAGCCAGAAATTTTTTTCGGGGGGCGGTTCAACCATACTTTATGTATGTTCGTGCGTGCGTTTGTATGTGTGCCTGCCTATATACGCAAGCAAAATTGAAAAATTTCGGGGGGGTTTGAACCCCCCCCCCCCCCCCCCCCCTTGGCTACGCCCCTGGATCCCACACATTGTGGGAATCAATCCAATGCGAAGCAGCCAGCAAAGAGTTGCATATATCGCCTTGTTCGTCTTTCAGGCAGATGAAGTAATTCATGTCATGACACCTAGTTCACTATATATCGCATGTTTGTCATGCATGCATGCATGTAGAACCTGGTATATACAACGTATGACCTGTAATTTATGTTCGTCACGCACCCATGTCATGCCATACCAAATCTGGTATACATACAGTTAACAAAACGGCCGGAAGCGCACAAAGAGAGTGTAATGTAAACCATGCCGTACATGGCATGCATGTCATGATTTTCACGTTACTACCTGTCATTCATGTTCGTCATACAGTCACCTCGCGCTATACTAATGTTGGTGTATATCAAGCTACCGAACCGGCCGCGAGCGCACCATGAGCGTGGCAAGTAAGTGATGCTGTACATGACATGCAAGTCATGATTTTTATGTTACCACCTGTCACTAACGTTCGTCATACAGAAATATCTCGTGATATCTTTTTTGGTATATATGCATTTCATTAAACTACCGCGAGCGCCCCGAGACCATGTCATGTAAATCATGTTTTACATTTTATGCCTGCCATGATTTGCACGTTATGACCAGTAACTTATGTTTGTCATACACACTTGTCACACCATATCAATTTTCGTGTGTATCAAGCTAGCGAAGCAGCCGCGAGCGCACCATGAGCGTGGCATGTAAATCATGCCGTACATGGCATACATGCCATTATTTTCATGTTACCACCTGTAGTTTACATTCGTCATAGTCATGTTATGCGATACCAAATTTGGTATACATCCCATTAACGAAAGGGCCAGGAGAGGCCGTTTCGAAACGGCGCAGGTCGCATTTCTTTATCGCTTTTGTACGCGTGCGTGCGCGTGTAGGCAAGTGAAAACTGCCACTATTTCTTTCTAATCAGTTAGAGAACAACGGTATGCTTCATTCGGGGCTGCAAAAGCGCGCGCAATGCGTAAAACATGCGTTACTCCGCGTGAAATCACACCGCGCCGCCGCAGCTCCGGCCGCGCTGGACCAAATATGGCGGCGGGCAGGACGGTCGCGGTACTTTTCCCGTTCCAGTGACTTTAGGAGCGACGAGCGACCAGGTGATGCTATAAGGAGCTTCGCCCCTAAAAAGTGTCCGTCTGATATGGGCACCCGCTCACACACTATCAGAAGGTGGTAATGAGGTGGCGCACCGCATGGCTCCCGGGCGAAAACACAGCGAAATTCAGCAGCAATGAACGACGAGCAAGATTTCGCGCTGGACAAGCAATATACACACCTTCGCACAGGGATGAATGAGCGCAATGAAAGAATCTTTACGATTTATTTACGATTCGTGGGAAAACGTGCGTACTTTTCACGTCAAACACATCTATGGTTAAGCTATATGGATGTTTCTTCTGAGAAAGCGCATCTCGGAATGAGTTACTGAAATAAGTAAAACGCATAGGTATTTATTTATTTGTGCACGGGCAGATAGTTCACGTACTCTCACAGAAAGTAATCGTGCTACGCGCAAGGAGTGGTCTGTAGACGCTTCACGAGCTTGCGGCATCACGGACCTCAACAGCATAGCGCCAATTGTCGTCGGGGAAGTGAACTGTAGCAAAACATGTTGGCTGCGCGGGTTGGCCGACGAAAAGAAACCTTTATAAGAAATTATACAGGTCGGTCTGCATCAATGGCATGTGGGCAAAGTCGGCGTACAAAGCCCTCCGAAGCGAAGTTTCAGTGGAGTGACTTCGTACGCCTTACACCGACCGTGTTGCGACACGCAGCATGCTTGTATATCCTGGGGCAAATGCATGCAAGGTGGCATATTGACTAAAAGGTGATTTCCGCAAAAGGGCGCAGCATACACTCTACAGAAACAAATAAAGCCACGTGAATCTAGCAATTTCTTAATGTCGAGCTCATCGACGTAGCCTGGCGGAAGCAAGTACTCGTGAACCATTGTCAGCAGTCATCGCAATGTCACGGCCGCATGAATGCCCGAGCAAAACGCTTGAATAAAACCGTCCCTAAGATTTCAGTCATGTAGGTGGACGTTTAACATAAGAGCTCCGAAATGTGGATACCATCGTCTGAAGTACACAATCTTCAGATGCTGTCATATCAGCGTAAATTCGACTGTGGCAGTTAAATCAGATTCAACATTACCTTTATTTGTGAAATTCGTAGCGACATGACGCGGCTAGACTGAGTATCCGTTCAGGCGACCATTATGTAGAAAAAAGTTATTGTGGCGTTTTATGCCACGATGACTATGCATGAAAGGATCTATACTTCCTTCTTACATTACGCGGCATTGGAAAACAATACAACTGAGCACTTCTTGGCAGTTCTGATTCCGTGCCCTACCCTATTGGAAACAATTCCAATGGCCCAGTCGATGATGCGCGCCACTCTGGACGCCCGTTACGGGTAGAAGTCGGACTTTTAAACTGTTTTCAGAATTATGATAATGCCGTGATCGTAATTATGACTAACGCGACCACAGCGACAGAATGAAGAAAAGAATAAAAAAAAAAAAAAGAAGTGTGCACAGGATGCAAACCCGCCACTTTGAAGAACTTTGTATGCTGAGTCGAACACGTCACCGCCACACCCCGCTTAAAAGACAAGGGTTGGTCTTTTTTATTCATGTTATGACTAGTGCCAGATTTTTGGGCATTTAAAAGCGCGCTTTTGGCGCCGAAATTGGCAGGATGGATCGATATATAACTTTATTAAGGTCCTTCGGTGTTCCCGATGAGCGCGCAGCGGGCCGTTTTTAAAAACAACGTCTTAGGCGTCCAAAGTTGTACAGGCGCTCTCAGAATAATTCGCACACCAGACATGCAGCAGCGCTCCGGCGGAGTATGCGCTCAGAAGAGTATGACCATGGTCTACGCGTGCGCAGTCTCCCTAGCAAGAAAACGTTGCTCCGTGTAGATTGGCCTTGCGTGGCTACAAAACGGTGCTTTATATGTCTCTTAGCGTTCTGATAAGGAGTGCCGGGTGGGTGGTGTCTGTGACAAGCCCCGGGTGCGCATGCACGCACGCTGGAACAGGAGCCGTCGTGCGTGCGTTTTGGAGTGCTTGGATGACTCTTTACTTTTGCTACTTTGCTTCCTATTTATCATTTCATCAGATTATTTCCGGTATATAGCGACTGTGACTAGCACTCGCAAAGGACGGTGGTTTCATCTGATGCATTCGTGAGGATATCGGTGGCCAGATTGATAAAGAGATGCGAATATATTTGAACCATGCCAGTGACACGAAGTTCACCTTTTCCCTATCCAGGCAGCATGCCGAAAAGAGTGCCGATCGATGTGCGGAGAAAAATAATTGAGTTCTGGTTGTAAGGGAAATCTCAGCGCGAGATATGCCACCTCACAGGGAAGTATGTAAGTGCGGTCAAGCGCATTATGCAAGCATATAGGAGTGACGACGGCCCGACTAACAGATGGACCACGATCCGGAAGTCACGGATGCACGTCGGAAGAATGCGACCTTATCATTGTTGCTGCAACAGTCGCCGATCGTGGTCATAGCGCCGGCCAGTTAAGGCAGCACTGAAGCAGCAAGCCAGTGAGGAGACAATCAGAAGGCGCATGCGAAAAGCTGGTCTCTGTGCACTTGTCGCAGTCCAAAAGCCACACCTGACAGATCGACAAAAAGCCGAACACCTTCAGTTTACCAGGGCACAGGAGCGCTGCACTATAGTAGAATGTGCGCAAGTGATATTCGCGGATGAATCGACATTTACGTCGCGGTGGAATCAGGAGCGCCACGTATGGACACCATACAACTGCGGGTCTTTTCTTTTTTTCTTTTTTAACCTTGCCACAAAATATCTTCGGGCCCGCAAAAGAGTTTCATCTGTCATTGTGTGGGTGCGACCCCCGGTTATGCTTCCGAGACCTACAGTAGCGGCCGCTATGCTGTCAACGTGTCGGAAGCAATAAGCAAAGAGTGCCTCGGTTGTGGGGACCGAGGCTTGCCCGTCGCCATTGACCGAGTTTTTCGTCTATTTCTTCCATCCTCATGTCCGATCATGACGCTCCCCTCCGCCCCAGTCCTATGGCGCAGGGTGAGCGGGGGTGACGTTGAACTCCCTCACCCCGGCGCCGGATTTCGATGTTGGCGCCTCGCTAGAGTCTCGCGTCTCTCAAGACATTTCGCGCGGCAGGGAAGCCAGCCTCTCTCTAGTCCTTGTAGGGTAAGCACGTGTTTTGCTTCCCGTCCGTCGGCTCCTCTGTTTTGGGGCTCGTTCGGTTGGAGTTCGCTAACGGTGCCTTGCGCCATCAGCGAGTACTTACCTTACGTTGTGCTTTCCGAACGCTAGGCCGAAGAGCCGTGCGGTGTGTTCGCGCGCGGTCATACTACGCCGAAACCGTACCTATCGAAGCCAACGCGAGCGGAGTTTGCCCTCACTCGAGCGATCGGGCCCTGTGGTCGCTGAACGTGAGTACGCAGCGTAGTCGCGAGGGACCGTTTTCCCTCAGCGGCGTGTCGCCGTGAGCCCTTTGCCCGCGGAGACGTGCTAGCGGCACCCTGCGTGTTGTATTTTCGCCCGTGGCATGGTTAAGCCTGTTTTGCCTCTTCCGCCGCCTTTGGGAGCAGGAATTGTAGTGCGTATGTGGTGTTGCCGCAGGCAATAAAGTGTTGCGAATTTCGAGAGCAGTATTGTGTACTCGCCGCGCTTGGGCCGCGGTGCGCTAGTTCACGCGAGGCGACGGTGAACGATGTGCTGTGGCCGATCCCAGGCTAGTGGCCGTCCGAACCCAAGCTAGTGGCCGTACTCCTGTGAGATACAAGGTCCTCAAGCCTGGCTTTCCCCATCGTTAACAGCTTGACGCTTACTGTGAAATTGTGGACTACTACCTCGTGCTATACGCTCTGTGCGGGCCATATAAAGATGGCTGCTACTTCTTCCAGCAAGACCTGAGCCCGGTGCACACCGCCACAGCTGTGCATAATCTGCTTTAAGAGCGTGCTGTCTGTGTGCTTGATTGGCCTCCGAAAGGTGCAGATTGAATCCGATAGAGAACGTGTGGGGCGCAATGAAGGAAAGTGAATGAATGAATCTGGAAGGTGCCAGTGCAGACGAGCTCTGGCTCGCCATAACCTGGGAGTGGAAGTGCCTTGGCGAAAAGAAGGACTTCGTAGAAGCGCTTTACGGCTCACTGCCACGCCGGCTACAAGCTACAGTTCGCGTGGACGGCGCATTCACGCGATATTAAAGCTGAGAATAACAATCGCATCTTTCGAATATCTTGTTTTCTACAGGAAAATAAACGCGATGTTCTTCCTGATATTAATTTCTATTTAATCTGCATGCCCCTCGCAAACCCCACTATTTGTTAGCGTTGTACACTCCCTCTGAGCAAATGAAAATAGCTGTCTGCGCCACCAAATAAAGACATGTGATCAAAATGTGAGAATACTCGCTACCAAACCGCCAGATTCCGTAATTGATTGGTGCACAAATATAAGCAGACACCCAAATATGATGCGCAAATAAAAATTGTGGTGTCATGTAGCGCTTGAAATAGTATCCTTTCGATGAAGTCGAGAAGGCCCGAGGCCCGTGTGCTTAGATGTAGGTGCACGTCAATGAGCCCAGGTGGTCGAAATTTCCGTAGCCCTCAACAACAGCATCTCTCATAATCACTTCTTGGTTTTGGGACTCTAATCTCGAAGAATTACGATTATAGTACTTATGCAGGCAATTCGTCTGAATGAAATTGGACTAGACGAACAAGCCGCGTTTATTAATTTCGTGAACTGTTGTATTACCGCGATCGCCGACACACCTGTAAGGGAGAGGTCGTTTAATAGTCAAAATTATCCTCTCATTACCAAGCTAGTAAAAGCAACGATCGAAAGATGCCTAAGCAGAAACTAATACTTCGCGGAACAGAACGACACGGTTGAAAAAAAGGCAGAGATGAGCTTGTGGCCTTGCCGCTTCAACCACAAGTAGTATTTCAGAATGGATGGAGATAATGACGTGAGCACGCCGCAAGGAATCGACAAGCCTTTATATTTATAGAATGCGGTGGGCAGAATAATGCAGGGCCTGGTCCGTCGAGCCCACCTTGTCCTAATGCTAACGGCCACTGAGCGCTACCCTTTAGGTGCAAGACAACGCCAAACTAGATGCACTAGGGAGCGAAACCAGCTCGCTAGGGAGGGCGAGCATGTGCACACCTTGCGTGCATTGATCCGCCGGTGCCCTCTGCTGGCGAGCGGCTTTGTGATCGGCGTTCCAAATTATTCTGGGAGCGCCTCGACACATCGGCACAACATGTTTTACTCAAATGCGAATTCCTTCAAGACAAAGACGTGCCCTACCTGAATATACACGAGAAAAGCAAGACATGTTATTGTTTATGACGGCACAAAGGTGCCAACAGGTGAGCATAGCCGTGCAATTCTCCTTTTTCCCGCACAGTCCCCAGAACAAGCTTTGTCTTATTCTGTAGCATGGTGAGTTAAATGTTTACTGTCCATTTAACAAACTCTTCCGACTCTTTCTTCTGTAGCGTTAGCTACACTGGCCGAGCCGAGCCAGTTTCACGTGGCTCCTCAAGAGCCGTGCTGAGCATGCGCGAGGATCAGTGATGTCACACAGCTGGCGCATCGGAGCTGACACCTCCCGCGCACTCCGCCGCTGCCACGCGCGACTCGCTGCCGGCAGTCTCCGCTTTCCAGAGAAGTGACGTCGTAGCCAAGGTAGACGTACTCGGCTACGACGTGCAGTCGCCGTCTGACACTGCGCTGGAGCCGCTTGATAGTACCTCTGACTGGCGTATGCCAATGTGGTTTAGCCATGGAGAAGGAAAGCGCAAATGCTTCTCAGCGGCGCAGACGAGCGGAGAAGCTTAAGTCATAGGATCCCGAAGTAGTTTTCCGGCAAAATAAATATACATGTGCACCATAATATTGTTACGGTGAGAGATGTTTATTTTACAAGGCGGGATGATGGATGGTCGCGGAAGGCTTAGCCCAGAATCCAACTCCACTTCTTCCTTCTTCTCTTTCACCCTTCGTCGAAAGTCCGGTATCAGTTCCCCCGTTGCAGACAATGCCCACCGGGCGAGTCAATCAGTGTCGCGCGTGATATGGCTTCAAACGGGCGACATGCACGACGTCAGTTCTTCTGGAGCGACGGCCGGTTGATGGGAGCCGTGAGACGACGTACGTAACGTCGCTAGGGCGCGACAAAACTACGAAGGGACCTGTGTAGCGGGCCAGAAACTTTTTATACAAGCCATGCTTGCGGTATGGAGTCCACAGCCACACCATATCTCCACTGTACGAGACATGTCGATGTCGCTTATCGTAGCGGGCCTTCGAACGGTCTTGGGATGCGAAAGTCCGGAGACGTGCGATGCGCCTTGCTGCCTCTGCGTGACAGAGGGTCTCTGCAAGAGGTGGCGTTTCCTGATCCGAAAACAGGAGAATGGTGTCAAGAGTAGTGCGTGGCGGGCGGTTGTAGAGAAGGTAAAACGGGCTAAAACCGGTGGTCTCATGCGACGCAGTGTTGTAAGCGTAAGTCATAAAAGGTAAAATAGCGTCCCAGTTCTTGTGCTTGGAGTCAACGTACATAGCAAGCATGTTAACGAGCGTCCTGTTGACGCGCTCAGTCAGTCCGTTGGTCTGGGGATGGTACGAAGTGGCGTGACGATACTGAGAAGCAGACCGGCGGAGGAGCTCTTCTACGACGTCGGCGACGAACTGACGGCCACGGTCACTGATAATCGCGCAAGGCGACCCATGCCGGAGGATGATGTAGCGTAGCATGAAGTCCGAAACGTGATCGGCCGTTGCGGCAGAGATGGCTGCGGTTTCAGCATAACGAGTGAGGTGGTCAACACAGATTATAATCCAGCGGTTCCCAGTGATCGATCGCGGAAAAGGGCCCATCTAGTCAATACCTACGACCTCAAAGGGGAAACACGGAGGCGGTATGGGAAGGGGAAATCCCGGCGGCGCACTAGTTGGACGTTTGTATCGTTGGCAATCCTCACAACTCGCGACGTATTTAGCTGTATCTTGACGCATGCGTGGCCAGTAAAAACGTTCCAGTGTGCGGCGATAGGTCCTGGCAAATCCCATATGTCTGGATGTTGGGTCGTCGTGCATAGCTTGCAGCACGTTGGGTCGCAAAGCCTTTGGGACAACCAAAAGTAGGCGGGTCCCCTGTGCAGCAAAATTTCGCTTGTAAAGAATGTCATCCCGTATAACGAAAGGGGACTGATGCGGCTTATTGGTGGCAGATGAGAGACAAGGAGCCAGACTATGGTCTTTGCGTTGTTCAGCATGGAAGGTGGCCAAATTTGGAAACGGCGAGTCAAGCGCTGCCAGACAGTCGTCTAAATTGTCGGCGTCATATTCAGTCGTGGGAAGGGGAAGTCGCGACATGCAGTCAGCGTCCGCGTGACGGCGGCCACTGTTGAAGCACACATCAAAGCCATATTCTTGCAAACGTAAGGCCCAACGTGCAAGATGGCCGGAAAGATCACGGTGACCAGTGAGCCAACAGAGTGAGTTGTCGTCTGTGACGATAGCGAATCGGCGGCCATAGATGTACGGGCGAAACTTGTGCACGGCAAAGACGACCGTCAGACATTCTTGCTCTGTAACGGTGTAATTGCGCTCAGCTTTGCTCAAACGGCTTGCGTAGGCAATGACATGTTCGACAGCTCCGTGACGCTGAATTAAGACTGCGCCGATACCAATTCCACTGGCGTCACTGTGCACCTCAGTTGGGGCTGATGCGTCAAAATGGCCAAGACTAGGCCCGGAAGTGAGTAGAAACTTCAGCTGAGAAAACGATGACTCGCATTCTTTCGTCCACTGGTAAGGCACGGCTTTGTTGAGCAGATGAGTAAGGAGTTGAGCGACATCAGCGAAGTTAGAAACAAAGCGCCGGAAATATGAACACAGGCCCAAGAAGCTTCGAAGTTCTCCTAGCGAGCGTGGTTGAGGGAAGCTGCTGACTGCGGTGACTTTATGGGGCTCAGGTCTAAGGCCGTGCTTGTCTACGAGATGTCCAAGAACTATAGTCTCACGATCACCAAAATGGCATTTCTTTGAATTCAAGGTAGGTGCTGCTTTCTCAAGGCACCTGAGAGCAACGTCAAGTCGACGATTGTGTTCCTCAAACGTGCGGCCAAAAATTACGACATCAATATAACAAAGGCACATTTCCCATTTTAAGCCACGGAGAACTGTGTCCATAAAGCACTCAAATGTGTCAGGAGCATTACATAAACCAAATGGCATGACATTAAACTCAAATAGACTGTCTGGAGTTGTAAACTTTGTTTTTTCCTTGTCGGCAGAGTACATGGGAATTTGCCAATATCGAGATCTCAGGTCTACAGAAGAAAAATACGAAGCAGAGTGCAGACAATGGATAACATCGTCAATTCGGGGGAGCGGATATACGTCTTTTTTTGTGACAGAGCTCAGCCGCCGGTAATCTACACAAAATCTCCAGGAATCATCCTTCTTCTTTACAAGTATAACAGGCGCCGCCCAGGGGCTAGATGACTCCTGAATCACTTTCTTTGCTAACATTTCTTCCACCTGCTCAGCAATAATTTTACGCTCAGACGGAGATACCCTGTATGGTCTCTGGCGGATGCGATGGGCGGAACCAGTATCAATCACATGGCCAGTGCGTGAAGGTGGTGCAGAAACTCCGTGGCCATTCAGCGTGAAATCAAAGACGGATGCATGGTTGGAGAGAATCCTTGTCTCTTCTCTAGCGATAGCGACTTGTTCACCATGCCCATAAATATGTCATCACTGGGGCGGGCCACAGGAGATGCATCTTTGTTGTCGTCGCTAATGATCGCGATGTTCACGTTACTTCTTGGGTCTACTTCAAACACAGCCAGCCGCATTCCACTAGGCAGTACAACCGGCTCGAAGAGGAGTTGATCACCCATAGCGCGGATTTTCCACTGCTCGCAGAAATCACACAACGCGGTACCAACACATCCTTCTTTCCACAGCTCAGCTGGATCGGGTCAACAACAACATCAATTTTATCCGCTGCGACACCACGAACGTCAACAGGCACTCCAACTATGGACTGCGCCGGCAGAATTATGTCATCAACGATAGCAATTGTCTGTTGGCCGCGCGTGGCCTCGTCACAAAAAGCAGACAGTAAAACTTCGCCGGCAGCGCAGTCCACGGTGGCTCCGCATTCTTTCAGGAAGTCGATCCCCAGGATAACGTCATGAGTAGAATTCCAAGAACTGCGAACTCTGCCTGGAACAATGTTGCGCCAAATGTAACAGTTGCAGTGCACACTCCCACTGGGCGCAATGGTTCCCCAGTCACTACACAAAACGTTGTGTTGGTTCCCCAAGAGAACATCACTTTCTGACCGAGTCGAGTCTTAAAATCGCTGCTCATAACGGAAACAGTTGCTCCCGTGTCGACTAAAGCTGAAGTGGGAACACCATCTATAAGAACACGGACCTTATTCTGCAACATGGAAACTGGCGGAGGCATATCTTCGTGCAGTGAAAAATGTCCGCCGACCTCACCTCCATCGGCCGCGGCGCCTAGTTTCCCGGCGGAGGAGAGGTGAGACGCCGACGACCTGGTGATGGTGATCGACGCTGGCGGGAGGTTGGTGGCGTCACACTCCGCACAGAAACAGGCGAATCGCTGCGGTAGCTCTGTTGGATGTCGTTTCGGTAGTAGCTGTTCGGTGGCCAGCGATAGTCACCACGTGTACTTGTGCGACGTGAGGATGCAGGGGGTCGTTCATACTGCGGTAGAGGCGCCCGACGTCGCTCCGGGCAGAAGCGGGCTATATGTCCACGAACGCCACAGTGGAAACACACAGGCGCTTCACGCACCACACGCTGCTGAAGGCAGTCAGCAGGATGATCTTGCCACGCTGTGATGTCGGTGGGCGACCTCTTGATGCCGTCGTTTGGTGGCTCATAAATATGAGTATGACGACGCGACTGTACCGGCGTCCTTGCGTCGTCGAAGCCCGCAGCATTGATGGATACAGGCAGGGGGCCGCACGGCGTGAAAGCACCGCGGACATGTGCTGTCGAAGTAGCAGCAGCGTCCCGTCGATCGAGTTCTTCGCGTACTATTTGTCGTATAGTTGACGCCAGATCACTGGACGGAGGGCCCACGTCGATGCTCGCGACAGTGGTGACGTTGGGGAGTCGACCGAACTTTGCCGAAATGCGCCGAGCTTTAAGGGCCTCGAACGTCCGGCAGTGTCGGATGATGTCATTCGCCGACTGCAAGTCATCCTTGCCGATGATGTAGTGATAGATACCCTCAGCAATTCCCTTGAGGAGATGCCCCACCTTATCCTCATCAGTCATGACTGGGTCCACACTTTTGCAAAACTTGAGGACTTCCTCTATGTACATGGTACACGTCTCGCCTGGTACTTGAGCACGTTGGCTCAGCGTCTGCTCGGCCCGCTTCTTTTTCGCACTTCTTGATCTCGTCGACGAAATTTGCCCACGTTGTCAAATTCTCCTCATGATTCTCGTACCACATCAACGCGGTTCCCTCAAGGAAAAGTGGTACATTGTTCCGCTGGCTGGCAGTGTCCCAGTGGTTATAAAGACTCACCCGCCGGTAGTGCTTGAGCAATTCTTCGACGTCCTCTCCAGGTTTCCCAGAGAACGGGCGTGGCTCTCTGTAGTGTTGTCCAGGGGTGCTAGGCCATGTGTGTCACCATGTGTGTCATTGGAGCAGCAGTAAGCATGACACCATGTGTGTCATTGGAGCAGCAGTAAGCATGATAATCAAGCTAATCCTAGACAATCAGGAAAGCTAAGACCAATCAGCTGAACGTTTGCAAACGCTACGTTATCCTGGCATACCTGCCGGGCGACTTCTTCGCGGACAAAGGCTTTAATTTCGGCTATCAGCGACGCTTGGTCGTGGCCGTTGGTCAGGCTGGACAGTGATGCCAGGTCGTGTGCGGGAGGTCGTCTCGTCAGAGCTCTCTGCTTCCGCAATTTATCATAGCTCTGGCACAAGCTAATAACGTCATTACCTGTGGACGGGTTCTTCGCCAGGAGCATTTGGAAAGCGTCATCATCAATTCCTTTCATGATGTGTTTGATTTTCTCACTTTCCGTCATGGCAGCGTCCACGCGTCTGCAAAGGTCGACAACGTCTTCTATATAACTGGTGAAACGTTTCACCCGCGTCTTGTGCGCGTGCGCGCAAACGCTGCTCGGCTCGCAGTTTTCGGACGGCGGGTCGGTCGAATACTGCCGTGATGGAGGTTTTGAACTGCGGCCACGTTTGGACATCTCCCTCGTGGTTCCTGAACAAAGACTGGCAACACCCGCGAGGTAGAACGATACGCGCCTTAACTTGTCCGCGTCGGTCCATTTGTTCAGAGCACTCACCCTTTCGTAAGTCGAGAGCCGATCTTCAACGTCGTTGTCGTCTGTTCGCTGAAGATTGGAGGCTCACGCTGCGGAACACTGTCAGGGCAGGTGGCAGGTGGTGATGGAAGCGTCTGCTGGTTGGCGTCCGGCATAGCAGAAGGTAGCCTCCGAGAACGAAGATCCAGGATGGTAGAGGAAACGTTACCCCGCACGGCTGCACCAAATATAAAGGAGATTTATTGGGCGTCGAGCTTATCGTTGGTCGCGTAATGCACCGAGCACAGTCCGCTCGCGCGAGGCTCTGCTGCACCCTCGATGCTGCTGCTGCTTCTGCGCCGGAGTACTTCGTCTTCGTTAGAATAATAATAATAACAGCTGATTATGGCACAAAATTGGGACAATTAAGGTGCATTGTAAAGAATGTCAAATGAGGTACCCTTCCGTAAAAAGTGCTAAATATTCATTGCAGACTAATTCAAATACGATAAAGCGAGAGTTTCGAGGTATAATGACGAAGTAATAATTGCTAGAGATTTATGAGCGAAAAGCACGATACGATTAAGCGGTGCTACATAGTGGGAGACCACGGATACAATTTAACTACTTGGAGTTCTTCAACGTGCACAAATCAAAGGGCATGGGAGTTTCTGTATCTCGCCCCCATCTAAATGCAGCTGCCGGGGTCAGGAATAGAACCCGCGTCCTTGGGCTTGGCAGCGTAACGCTTCCAAGTCCATTTTAAAGGATTTTTGTCCACTGCCCGCAACATCACTGTAGCCTGTTACTTTGTGATGAAATTAATACCGAACTGAACCACGGCTGGTATAAGAAAGGCATCCAATATCCACGCAACACAGCGTTTGAGCATTATGTTTACTGCCATTATTACTAGCTGGTGTTGTGTTTACTAATAGGTACTAGCACCACACCACATTAGACAAAACAAGGATCACAGGAGGATGAGGTTATGCTCGTATGCATTTTGTGGACAAAAAAAAATACAACTTTGAAGTGAACTCACATTTACCTTTGTCGCATAATAGTTTTTAGTGAGATAAGATTAAGTCGCCACTGTTTCAATTAAATGAAGCCGTGCTACAAAAGCGATTGCATCAAAGTTTTATAGCAGTTACGCACGCAAGCACACACACACAAACAAACACGGCGACAAGTTCGAATATGCAGCGAATAAATACGTATTAAACGTGTTTCAACGTCTGGGTAGCAAAGGAAAGAAAGAGTAAATTCTAGAGTTTCACGAGCCAAAATCATGTGCTGGATATCAGGCATGTTTGGGCCGGGTGCATTAGATTGATTTTGATCAGCTGAGCTTACTTACCCTTCAAATATATATCGGTGCAACGTTGCTCTACGTGTCACCACACTCGACTTGCAACCAAGATTTCAACTCGCAATTTCATGTTTTTCTGGCATGTATGGAATAAGAAAACACGATATTGGCGCGCACCACTCCGTTTTACCCGCTACTGGATAGTCCAGTGCGGTTTTCGTCGTTGCGAAGCCATTGAAACAGGATAGCAAATTCCGTGCAACTGGAACATCAGAAAGACAAGTGGCAAAGCTACGTGTGAAGCGAATAAAAGAGTTGTAGGCAGAAGCCGGCCAGAACTCCCCTGAAATCTGTAACGATCGTAGGAGCGTCGTCCACAGGCATCGTCTGTCGGTGCCACTGGGATCCGTCATGTGCTGCCATCTTGCTCAGGCAAGTTTACGACGAAACGAAGCTTACTGCAGGGACTTCTCCGTCCGGAGGCTGCTTTTCCCAAACACTGAGTGACACTGCTTCGGCCAGTCACGGCAAGAGTGAGCCGACGACACGATACTACGCCACGAATGCATAGCACGGAAGGAAAGTCACGCAAAACGATCAGCCAGACACGGCGAGAGCGAGCCGACGATACGATACTACGCCACGAATGCATAGTACGAAGAAAGTCACGCAAAACGATCACTTGCAATCACGCCTGACGACACAGATTATTCTGGCAGACTAAAGAACGACCACAACGAGACGGATCACAAACGATGCTAACAATGCCGTCTAACGACGCCAAAATGGCTGTCTCGTATTGATGGCTTCGGCTTTGGATTAAAGTAGCCTCCACGAACGCCTACATGGCTTCGGTTTTGTTTTGGTGCTATAGAAACACAATCCATGCATAGTTAAAGCTCTATTGAATAATATCATGGTGGAGGAGGCGAAGCGTGACCTGTGTGTGTGTCTGTAAGGGCTGTACGGTTGGAGGGGGCGCAGGTGAGCGTGCATCTCCTGCTCTTGGGGCTAGGGAGAGTGCGGTGAGGCCGTGTGTGCGTGCCTAGTGCTCAACCTTTGCTGAGCGATTTTGGTGGCCCGCGCGGATTATCGTGCAGATATAGTTGAGCTGTGGCGGGCACAAATGATGACCACGCGCGCTATACTTCTGGTAGCATGGTCGCTCTTTAGGAGACGCGGTAAAGCGTCGCCTTGGTAACCGGTCTGCGCTGTCATCATGCCAGCTTTGCGGCACATGTTTTTACGGCCGTCGAGTTAGATTGTTCCCGATCGCCAGTGCATTCAACACCATGCACGTCCATTTCACTAATAAGCGTATGTTTTCTGCCATACATGCTGTCGTAGGAATCTACAACCTCGCTTGCAAACGTGCAAAGATTCGCAAATTGTCAGCGCTGCCATTGTCAAACGTTGTCATAACTCTCAATGTTTCGCTTGGGGGCAAGATTTTTTAGGAACCCTGTTTACTTGTAGACGTTTTCGACGCGCTGTTTCAGCAATATCGTAACTGAAGCCATAACACAATACGTGCGTAATTCCACATTTTACAATCGCATGCTATATATTCTCAACCAAAATTTTTCGGTATACCACAATCCAACAGCGAACTGTATCTGGTCGCAGCCAGTGAAGCTTATTTAAAAAAAATCACAGCATATCCACGGAGTGAAGGAAGATGAGTGGGCGAAGCTGCGGAGGTTCATCGGTAAACCGTGAATCTTCCGTGAATTCTGCCCAGTACATCATCACCGACGTGAGATCGGGCGCGTTTATTCTAAAGGTTCGATGAGTTATGACGACTTGCAGCTCACTTTAATTTTAAATGTACGCTGTGAATTTTCATTGTTTAGAAAACGATTGCTTTAGAAAACATCTGGCGTCTTTCGTTAAGCAGCTGGCGTCTTTTCGTTTTGCTTTAGAAACATCTGGCGTTCTTTCGTTTTGATTTTACAAAACATCTGGCGTCTTTCGTTGGTTTATTTCATCAATCAACGGTGTTTTGAACAAAATTTTTATTGTTTAATTACGCACAGGAGAAATCTCACCAGGCACTACCTTGGAGGTAAACAATGGCTGCTAATCGGAATGAGAGACAGAAGAAGTCGGCTTTAGCTAACACTTATACTTCTACTTCTACTAACGTTTCCTACTCGAACATGCCAATGGCTGCTAATGGGGAATGAGAGACAGAAGAATTCGGCTTTTAGTTAACGCGCACGCTGCGAATTTTTTATTGTTCAACAACGCACAGGAAAAATCTCCCACCGGCACCACCTTGGAGGTCAAAACGTAAGACTGGTACGGACTACGACTATTACGACTACGACTACGACTACGAGGGAAGAACGGGTGCCGCCTTAGGAGCTTCGCCCCTAAAAGGTGGTCATCGGCTGCCACAAATAGAGTCAAGCAGACGTGACTCCCTTTTGAGTCTCTTTTTTTTAAGAGTGTATGCTCTAGAAGAATTGTTTTTGGCGAGTTCCGCAAGATGTGGTCTGCGAACGAAATAAACGTGTTCAGTGTGCATGTCACGAGTTGAGTGTGCAGTTCAAGGGGGAGGGTTCATCCATACTCCACGTTTGCATGCGTGCGTGTATATAGACACGCAAAATTGAATAATTTCGACGGTGGGGGGGGGGGGGGGGGGGGGGCTGAGTTGTGGGTTGAAGTTTCCTGCATAGAAATTACTAAGCTCTCAGCGAGTTAGCGCGAATGCAACATGCCGCATTGACGTTGTCATCCCAGACAGCACATGCCAGCAAATGAACACCTTTTCTTTTTGGTTGACGCTCTTACGGAAACACTCATATCTGTGTTTCTACACAAGAAAATGAAAGGACAGATAATTGACATTACTTATATTATGAACAATGAAAGTACGTAGTTTCCGTCTTCCAGTGTGATGTTGCGGTAGCGTGTGGGACTCGCAATCTAAGGCACATAATGGGGCCGTAGGCTCCGGTCTCGCTGGTTCGTCTTTCTTTTAAGTGCGTAGCACTTTAGGGGCACGGCTTCTCGTGCAGCGTCTCAAGTCGCATGGCCACCCTCAAATTTAAGTGGTCAATACAGGCCTAAAACAAGGCTAGCAATGCTCAAACACGTGTTCAAGTAACGAACATGGTCTGAAATAATAATATCAAGAAAAATAACCAACATGTCACCTCAATAACTAACTTAATCGCTAAGAACGCTTCAGGAACAATGCGACTTAAACTGCGCGCCCCAAAGAAAGGCGCCACTGCCTGGTCAAGCGCGCAATTATTTTGCCACCAGCGCATTCGTCGCTACGCATGAAGGGAAAACAACCTGACGGAACCCGCTGCGGACGACACCTATCTCAACTATCGTGACAAGCAGGAAGTCGACAAAGCGCAGCAAAAATTAGCGCGCACGCCGCACACCGAGTCGCGAATCTGCTTACAAGGTTCTACTCGTGCCGGGGAAACCCTACGTGCTTACCTCGAACATACTTTACTGCGAAAGTAGAACATACTTTACTGAGGAAGTGCGCAGCACGGTCACCAGCGATTCCCTTTCGTGGAGTTCCCATTTTCCCAGTAAAGTATGCTCGAGGTAAGCATGCAGGGTTTCCCCGGCACGAGTAGAAACTTGTAAGCAGATTCGCGAACTCGGTGTGCGGCTCGTGCGCGCTAATTTTTGTCATTATCTGTCATTTCATTTTCTTGTGTAGAAACGCAGATATGAGTGTTTCCGTAAGAGCGTCAACCAAAAAGAAAAGGTTGTTCATTTGCATGGCATGTGCTGTCCGGGATGACAACGTCAATGCGGCACGTTTTGCAGTAAAGGATATTAGCGCAACCAAAGATATGTTCGCATTCGCGCTAACTCGCTTAGAGCTTAGTAATTTCTATGCAAGAAACTCTGGCATAGCCAGAGTGGGGGCTTCAACCCCCAACTCAGCCCCCCCCCCCCCCCCCCCGTCGAAATTTTTCAATTTTGCGTGTCTATATACACGCACGCATGCAAACGCATACCTGAACAAACGTGAAGTATGGATGAACCCTCCCTCTTGAACTGCACACTCAACTCGTGACATGCACACTGAACACGTTCATTTTCGTTCGCAGAAACATATCTTGCGGAACTCGCCCAAAAACAATTCTTGTAGAGCATACACTATTAAAAAAAAGAGAGTCAAAAGGGAGTCACGTCTGCTTGAATCGCTTTGTGGCAGCCGATGACCACCTTTTTTTGCTAAGGGGAGTCACAACGCTCTGGTCGACGCTCCTGAATGTAAAAAGTCACAGTTTCGCCGCTAGGGCGAAGCAATGAATGCGATAGCAAGAAATTAATGCTATACGAAGTGAGGCTCGCTAATGGATACTCTCAGTTTGAACAGCGTTCCTGTTGCAAAGGCGGCCGAAGCAGCGAAGGAAACTAGCGTGCTTCAACTGTCGAGCTGTGACACTTGATAGTTCGCGCTTATCTTCTGTTGTTCGTTTAGCGGCGTCCCTTCAGCTCGAGTGACTTTCGTACGCTCGGTAACATGAGCGCGGACATCACGGTGAAAGCGTGAACATTCCTCTTCCCCTCACCGCGAGGAAAACCGCGCGAGCAGACAACGGAAGGGCAATGTTCTCGCTGCGCAAATATAAGAAGCGAGCGAGCTCGACGACGACTTTTAAATGCGCCCGTCGCGCTCCTAGCGCCATCTCGCTGGTAATGAAGAAAGCTATTATCGCCTGCCGTCTGTGAGTCCGTCCAGCGGTAAAGGGTATGTATATAACGCTCGCCGTTAGCTACGTGGAGGATCTGCGTTTCGTGGCGTAGTGGATAGCGCCACTCGCTACGGAACAAGAGGTCCCTGGTTCGATCCGCGCTTCGGAAGCATTTTTCTGAATTATCTTTCTTTGGGGCTTTTATATATATATACATACTTATACATATACGGTGCATGACGGCGACGGCGACGGCAAAATCCAGCCGAGACTGTCCATATAATTGCTATCGCAATAATAGATGACTCCCTTGCTCCAAGGGAGTCAGTGGTGGTTCTGCATATACATGGTGGGTTATTTTTTTAAATAAAGCTTCACTGGCTGCGACCAGATACAGTTCGCTGTTTGGATTGTGGTATACGAAAAATTTTGGTTGAGAATATATAGCATGCGATTGTAAAATGTGGAATTACGCACGTATTGTGTTATGGCTTCGGTTACGATATTGCTGAAACAGCGCGTCGAAAACGTCTACAAGTAAACAGGGTTCTTAAAAAATCTGCCCCCAAGCGAAACATTGAGAGTTATGACAACGTTTGACAATGGCAGCGCTGACAAATTTGCGAATCTTTGCACGTTTGCAAGCGAGGTTTGTAGATTCCTACGACAGCATGTATGGCAGAAAACATACGCTTATTAGTGAAATGGACGTGCATGGTGTTGAATGCACTGGCGATCGGGAACACATCTAACTCGACGGCTTGTAAAACATGTGCCGCAAAGCTGGCATGATGACAGCGCAGACCGGTTAACAAGGCGACGCTTTACCGCGTATCCTAAAGAGCGACCATGCTACCAGAAGTATAGCGCGCGTGGTCATCATTTGTGTCCGCCACAGCTCAACTATATCTGCACGATAATCCGCGCGGGCCACCAAATCGCCTCAGCAAACGTTGAGCACTAGGCACGCACACACGGCCTCACCGCACTCTCCCTAGCCCCTAGAGCAGGGATGCACGCTCACCTGCGCCCCCTCCAACCGTACAACCCTTACAGACACACACACAGGGCACGCTTCGCCTCCTCCATCCTGATATTATTTAATAGAGCTTTAACTATGCATGGATGTGTGTTCTATAGCACCAAACAACAGCGAAACCATGTAGGCGTTCGTGGAGGCTACTTTAATCCAAAGCCGAAGCCATCAATACGAGACAGCCATTTTGGCGTCGTTAGACGGCATTGTTAGCATTGTTTGTGATCCGTCTCTTTGTGGTCGTTCTTTACTCTGCCAGAATAATCTGTGTCGTCAGGCGTGATTGCAAGTGATCGTTTTGCGTGACTTGCTTTCGTGCTATGCATTCGTGGCGTAGTATCGTATCGTCGGCTCGCTCTTGCCGTGACTGGCCGAAGCAGTGTCACTCAGTGTTTGGGAAAAGCAGCCTCCCGACGGAGAAGTCCCTGCAGTAAGCTTCGTTTCGTCATGAACTTGCCTGAGCAAGATGGCAGCACATGACGGATCCCAGTGGCACCGAGAGACGAAGCCTGTGGACGACGCTCCTACGATCGTTACAGATTTCAGGTGAGTTCTGCCGGCTTCTGCATACAACGCTTTTATTCGCTTCACACGTAGCTTTGCCACTTGTCTTTCTGATGTTCCAGTTGCACGGATTTTGCTATCGTGTTTCAGTGGCTTGGCAACGGCCGAAAACCGCACTGGACTATCCAGTAGCGGGTAAAACGGAGTGGTGCGCGCCAATATCGTGTTTTCTTATTCCATACATGCCAGAAAAACATGAAATTGCGAGTTGAAATCTTGGTTGCAAGTCGAGTGTGGTGGCACGTAGAGCAACGTGCACCGATATATATTGAAGGGTAAGTAAGCTCAGCTGATCAAAATCAATCTAATGCACCCGGCCCGAATATGCCTGATATCCAGAACATGATTTTGGCTCGTGAAACTCTAGAATTTACTGTTATCTTCCTTTGCTACCCAGACGTTTTAAACACGTTTAATACGTATTTATTCGCTGCATATTCGAACTTGTCGCCGGTGTTGTTTGTGTGTGTGTGCTTGCGTGCGTAACTGCTATAAACTTTGATGCAATCGCTTTTGTAGCACGGCTTCATTTAATTGAAACAGTGGCGACTAATCTTATCTCACTAAAAACTATTATGCGACAAAGGTAAATGTGAGTTCACTTCAAAGTTGTAGTTTTTTTTTTTTGTCCACAAAATGCATACGAGCATAACCTCATCCTCCTGTGATCCTTGTTTTGTCTAATGTGGTGTGGTGCTAGTACCTATTATTAAACACAACACCAGCTAGTAATAATGGCAGTAAACATACTGCTCACACGCTCTGTTGTGTGGATATTGGGATGCCTTTCTTATACCAGCTGTGGTTCAGTTCGGTATTATTTCCATCACAAAGATACAGTCTACAGTGATGTTGTGGGCAGTGGACAAAAATCGTTTTAAAATGGACTTGGAAGCGTTACGTTGCCAAGCCCAAGGACGCGGGTTCTATTCGTGACCCCGGCAGCTGCATTTAGATGGGGGCGAGATACAGAAACTCCCATGCCCTTTGATTTGTGCACGTTGAAGAACTCCAAGTAGTTAATTTTATCGGTGGTGTCCCACTATGTAGCACGCTTAATCGTATCGTGCTTTTCTCTCATGAATCTCTAGCAGTTATTACTTCGTCATTATACCTCGAAACTCTCGCTGTATCGTATTTGAATTCTATTCGCCATTGTCTGCAATGAATGTTTAGCACTTTTTACAGCAGGGTACCTCATTTGACATTCTTTTACAATGCACCTTAATTGTCCCAATTTTGTGCCATAATCAGCTGTGTTTTTTAATATGTATATAAGTCACTTCAGCACTGCTCCTTTTTGTTTGACCGCTTCTGATCACCTCAATTGTTTGAGGTTTGAGATGATGATTGTGCTGCACAGTTTGCCCGAGTTTGCTCCCAACCCTCTATACTGGTTCAACGCTGCCTGGTGGGTTGTCCTTCCAGACAAATGGTAAAACTAGACCTTTGCCTGTTGATATAGATAAGAAGAAAATTGGCACATTAGGCCTTTAGAATAGCTGCCCCTTCGTGCCGCTGTTCTAAAGCAAGGCACTAGAAGGGCACGCTCACAATGACGCGACAGAAGGAAGGCAGTGAAGGCCTAGTCTTGTCGTATATTCGCCATATATCGTGTTGCCGTATACACATTTTTGCCGTTTTCTTCGTTAAACTAATAATAATATTTGGCGTTTAACGTTCCAAAACCACGATATGATTAAGAGACGCCGTAGTAGAGGGCTCTGGAAATTTCGACTACCTGGGGTTCTTTAAAGTGCAGCTAAATCTAAGTACACGGACCTCAAACATTTTCGCCTCCATCGAAAATGCAGCCGCCGAGGCCGGGACTCGATCCCGCGTCCTACAGGTCTTCGTTAAAATACTGCTGGTCTAGTGGTTATGGTGCTCTACTGCTGACCCGCAGGTCGCGGGATCGAATCCTGGCGGCGGCGGCCGCATTTTCGGCGGAGGCGAAAAGGGTTTAGTCCGGTGTGCTTAGATTTAGGTGCACGTTAAAGAACTCCAGGTTGTCGAAATTTCCGAAGCCTCCACTACGGCGTCTCTCATAACCTTATCGTGGTTTTGGGACGTCAAACCTCAACAATTATTATTATTATTATTATTAAAATACTGCTGCCATGCTCTACAGGGTGATTTTTTTAGACAGTGCATACTTTTTTTTTACATTTCTATGACAGTCACGCTGTCATAACAAAAACCCGTTAACTAACTTTTATTTATTGACTTGAGGGCAGTTGTTATATTAGAAATTTGTAGTGCGTGCCACTTTATGGCATACCCATTATTCAGAAATCAAGAAAGTTTTACGTAACTCGAGATATTTATGTGAAATTTTAAGGGCTAATCAAAACTGAACATGCCCGGCGCACAGAAGACGCGGTATTTCTGTTACGTCAGACCGGAGCTGCCCGCGACAAGGGAGTGACGAAATTTGAATGAAGGCGCGTCGTGGTCGTACCTTTTCGTGAAAAGTGGCAAGTCATCTTTCTTGCGCCAGCGGATCGCCTTACCTTTGCGTGTGGCGTTTGGTGCTCATCTGTTTCTTTCGAGATGCGCGCAACGGAAACCGCAGTAATATCAACCTTTTCTTTCTACGTTACAGATAAGTACCACACATCGCACCCAAATAATAAGCTGTTTACTTGT
Source organism: Rhipicephalus sanguineus (assembly GCF_013339695.2). Lineage (NCBI taxonomy): Eukaryota > Metazoa > Arthropoda > Arachnida > Ixodida > Ixodidae > Rhipicephalus > Rhipicephalus sanguineus. Next base: position 36,252 of record NW_023614891.1, read on the forward strand.
GTATAGTATTTCTGAATGCATGCATATTTTCCTGATCACATTCTGCCTTCGGCCCACCTTCATTAAACTTTCATCACCTCATTTTCACGTGTAGCTCCGAGCTTACGTAACAGTGAAGCCGTGTTTCCTGCGCGTCAGGCGCTATCAGTTTCGATTTCGTTCTTGAGATTCGAGGATGAATATCACGAATTACGTGTAACTTTCGCGATTAAAAAATGTGTATGCCATATATTGGCACGCGCTACAACTTTCTAATATAAACAACTACCTCCAAGTCAGGAATAAAAGTTAATTAATCTCTTCATTGCCATTTTAGTTGCCGCAAACTATTTCCTTCTTGACATAGAGTGCGTGCGCGAAAACATCTTGAGCGTGACTATATACAATATTGATAAGAAATATGCGTTCTCCAAAAAACATCCTTCTAATTCTACGGAGGTCATGCAGCGGAAACAGAAGCAGCTGGCAAAGGGAGTAACAGACCCTCAAAGTACAGCAAAGTTAATGAGTATCCCTGGTTTTGTTCATTGCCATGACACTTCCTGGAATCTGGTGTGTGAGCGCTGCCCTTATCAGAATAAAAGGTTATCGATCTGTCTGTCATCATGTGTTTGCTTTTGTGCACTTGACTATTTCAGGTGCTTCAAGACTGCACATTGAAGCTCTACAGCTGCATTTGACCAGGAAGCCTCCTTGGAAACTTCGTGTCTCGAGGGTAGTGTGCAGACGTGTCCAAGAATTAGGACTAGCCACGCTTAATTAAGGTCTGGCCGTGAGTGGTCTCTAATCGGTGCAACCTCCTGTCCTTTTCGCCAGAATGCCACCTCACCCTGACATGGTCTGGGAACACGACATGCCAAGCTCATGCACGCAAGCTGTGTCAACCTATTGGGGTCCTGTATCTCAGATGACTACATGAGAATGCTGTACTACATGAGAACTACATATGTTGCATGTTTTGCGCTGTATGCCACATAAAATGTGTAATGGATGTCGCAAAGAAGTGCTTGATGGCTGGCCATTGATTCCTATTCATAAAAACTGACTGCTGGCTAAGCTAAGTGTTTATGCCAGGTCTAGTACATTGCCGCATTTGACAGTAATGAACGATGTTAGCGAAACTATTGCTTTTCATATCTCACTCATTCTGACAATGATGTGTCTCGCTGTATTTCTGGATGGTGTTTTTGTATTTCAGTTTGTACAGAACTCTCCATACCACCGCTAAATATATATATATATATATATATATATATATATATATATATATATATATAATATATATATATATATATATATATATATATATATATATATATATATATATATATATATATATATTTATATAGGTCATACTTATATATATAAGGAACTTGACACACGACGTACGTTTTTCGCATTAGCATAGTGCTAAAACGTATGGTCGTGTGTTAAATACCTTCCTACAGTATCAAGACCTCCGTGATCTTTCTGTAACTCTTATATATATGGGCCATTCCATGCCAAGTGTCCCAGACGTGGCGCTCCCACATCGAAGATTTTGCTGATAAAATTTGTGCCTTTTTCCTGTGCCACATGGAATATTGTGGCAAAACATTTTGCCTCGAGAAAAGATTGACAATCATGGGCGCCCCCTCGAAATTCGCTTGTATTTATTAAACTGTACCTAATAGAAAAACGTGTATAAAATTCTATATTTGTGTGTTGAGCTCGAAACCACGCTTGCGCTATTGCAGAGGTTTCTGTTAATTGTCCTATTCATTATTTTCGATTTTTTTGTGTTTCACTACCAGCTACGTAGCTTCAAAAACTACAAAATCTTCAAAGTTCGTGAATTTTTTCTTGAGCTATCTGGACTCACCCTAACCAATATTAAATAGCCTGATTTCCAGGAAAGCGTATTTTAGTACAGAAATGTTTAGGGGCAAAATAGACTTCAATCTTTCGGAAAAAAAATTGTGAAATTAGAGAAAATATGCGATTGTCGCATGTTTGACCGTATTTTTCATACTGATGCGTTCTAAGTAAAAATCCTCGTCATGCGGCGTTGATAGAAGACTTTTATTGTTAAGTAATGGAGAAAGTCTAATCAAATATTTTTTGTTTTAAGGAAGAAAATAATTTTTTGAATTTGGCCCTCCGAACGCGCACTGGATTTCATTTCGTTGCCATTTTCGCCGCAAAGCACGTGGTAACCCTTGCAGCTGACACTCGTCACAGGCAGCGGCCAGATGCGAGATGTATGTCAGTGGCTGTGAGTGGTCGAAAATCGTTGTCCGTTGATGTCAGGGCGTCGAGTAATGAATTCGCGTACAATGTGAGCTTGCTTGGCGGGCCCAAATCTTCGGTTTCCGTCTTGCTGGTTTACTTTCTTCTAGATAAACATTTTTTGTTGTTTTTACGCGAACGGCAATTATTCTGAGACTCATCTTTATAAACTTCGAGTAGTATTTATTTCCCCTAGAGGAATCGAGTGCACCACTGTAAGGTTGCTACAAAAACTTGTTGCCGGCTGTCATGCATCCGCCACAGTGTTCCTGTTTGAGTAAACCCGGTGGAAGTGCCTTGTTGAGTTACGATAGGTAGCGGCACGAACTTTCGTCGATTGTTAGATAAAAACACTAACGGTGTTCGCTCTGATTTGAAGTCTTTTGAAATTCTTGATCAATCTCTATAAAACATGTTCAGTTTATGTGTATTTGTACGCTGATTTTGAAAATGCAAATATTCTTTTGCTATTAAAGGTCGCGTTAATAAGTATATCAAACATTTCATGTGCCATGTTAGGCCTGCACGAGTTACAAACCTGAACGAGCTACAAATTAAGCATATCACAATAATATGAAATGGGAACTGTATGCAACATAACCAGAATGCATGTTCTAAACCCACTAACAATAGTTATAGTATGCTGAAACATTGACCAGTAAGGGTATCTCTAGCTGGTGATTCGCTCACCAGAGTTCAATATTACGTAACTTCTAACTCAAATGGGTTTAAAACGCGGGTTCGTATGTGGGCTAGTGGGTTCGTGAACATTATGACCAGAACAGCGCCGTAAACTCCTTTTAAAGCTATTGCATACAGTTTTTTATCCCCCTAACTATAGTGATATGTCGATTTACTGTGTCACTCTCCAAGTATGGAATGGCTTGCTCATCAAGACACGTGAAATTTTTTGTGTTTAAATTGCGTTTTCTCCAGATAATTGCATATTTTGAAATCGCCACATAAGTGTAAACCTAAACTCAGCAAGTTTCATCAATATCGACCAAGAAGAAAAATAAACGCATTATTTGTTGCAGAGTGTCTCATTGAGTACCACGAAGTGGTCACACTGTCTCTTGCCAGGGGAGTCATGTACACCACTGTCCTTAAGGACAACGGAGTCCAAGGAACGCTCCAGTGGGGGTCAGCGTTACTATGGCAAAGGGGTCACCCTGACTACCTGGAGGTACTAGCGGGAAATAAAAGGTAGTCGCGTAGACTCCTGCGTTGGGAGTAATACATACTCTCTCTGTGTGAAGAAGGGAGTCGTTGGTCTGAAGAACGAAGGGAGTCGTTTGACACCCCAAAAGGTCATCATATGTGTAGCAAGGCGATTACCACCCAAAGGTAGTCAGTACAGACACCCTTTTTTTAAGAGTGTACTCTCATTTTCGTTCACCCGCTTGGACATATTTGCGGTCGTTTTTGCTTACATTTCGCCACTAAAGCCGCAATAGTTCACTCTAGCCACACAGACCATTA
>NW_023614892.1:0-5000 GCF_013339695.2 Rhipicephalus sanguineus
AAAAGAGTATAAAAATAAAATAAACAATAATAAAAATGTTCTGTCCCATTGAGGATCGAACCCACGCCGTTTGTGCGGCAAGCAGGCGTCCTACCACAAAGCCACGATGTTACTTGCAACTGTTCGGGGAAAAAAAATAGAAACTACATAAGTTACCATGGGATGGAAGGAGTCTCCTTAACGCATTTTGTTCGGCAGGTATTTCCATCTATTCCGTCTAGCGGAAAACATACCAAGCAAACATTACATAATCTCTGAGCCACTGTGAGAAAATATGTCACGCCTCTTAGCACAGGGAAGTGCTTTGTATCGAAAACCTGTATGATCACTGCATGATGCATGGCGCGCCGCGCTGTGTGCGTAACGATACACATTAATGGCCGGATTTCGCTACCGCGTACAACTCTTAAAGGGGCCCTGCAACACTTTTCGAGCATGCTCAAAAAGCGCTGCCGATCGGTAGTGCGAGGCTCCCGAGAACACGCGATCCAAGTATTATAGCGATGCGCAACGGGCTGGAATTTACAATAAATTCTCAAATTCAGCTGAAAATCGCTCCCTCTTCTCTCGACAAATGATGTATTAGTCCGCAAAATATGACGCGATTGTCGGCAGTTCCACCATTGGCTGATGTTATAATCACGATAACACCCTCATTATTACTTTCGTTGTTAATTTTGAGTTCAATAAGGAGATAATATGTATGTTTATATTATGTTATCGCGTTAAAAACACCGAACAAACATTAATGTTATACACAGTGCGATCGACTCCGCTCGACGAGAACGACGCAAGCCGACCGGAAGTGGCCGCACAGACCACGTGGTTGGGCCCAGACGTCAGAGGGAAAAAAATGAAGAAAAAAACTCCGCCGGCGCTCTTGGGCGGAGCCTCGCTCCTCTGCGCTCCCTCCGTCGACTCGCTGCCTAGCGTTCCGCGCGCTCGCGGCGTTGAGTTGAGGGAGAAAGCTGCGGAACGTGATCTTTATAATTTGGTAACACCACTTAGACTTGACGGATTCGAAAACTTTTTGCGGCATATGACTCGTGAAGAGTCATACGTCAATAATGAGACTATTCCAATATAACTAAGAAAGGTGTTGCAGGGCGCCTTTGAATTTTTATATATACTAAAGGTGGTGTCGTTCTAGCTCGTGTCACGCAGTTGAAGGTGGTAGGCCACTCAAAGAAAAAAAAAATTTTTTTTTTCAGGAGCAGCCCGCGTTGAAATGACTTTTTGTTCAAAACAAGCATGTCTTATTCAGCTTACCCAGCCATTTGTAGTTCAGTATCTTTGCCAACAATTGCATTAAAAGTGGCAGTCACGCCAGCCCTGATAAGTGACAGTTGGGTGGCCTAAGTCAGTAAAGCTTTGACATTTGCGTAACTCACGGTTGCAGCTATGCAATGAACTGGGATAAGTAATATGCAGCAAGAATCGAAGAATTAATGTTTAAAAAAAAAAAAACAGAAAGACGGCGCAAAAAGAGCCAAATTACACTGAACCTGTTCGCAAAAAAAAATAGCCGTGAAATTAAAACTATTCCGTCACTTTCGTTTATTCTAGTTCACTGCACGCATATACGTGTCGTAAACCATTATACAAAATTTCCCTTCGAAGTACACACTGAGGAAAAAGTAATGAAATTTGGCGTCACACGACTTGGAGGAAATTGTTATTCTGAGAAAAACGCGAACAACGATTTCAGAGCTTGCAAGAGATGTGCCGTTTTTAGGCATTCAAAAACAATTACAAACGCAGAGTTACGTTTAAAACACGACGTGGTTTTGGTTTCGCTATACGAGCATGGGGTATGGAAAACTTGCTGTAACTCGAAAGCTAATGACGATAGGAGGATGGTTTTTGTTGCTACACATTTCTCAATGTTCGGGCGTGCACCGAAAAAAAAAGAAAGAAAGAAAGCTCGACATCGACCTCGTGAAAAAAACTCGACTTCTGAAGGTGGCCCTTAAACACTTTGGTTAAACACCGCTGAAAACAAATTTGAAATGGCACACGCGCGTCGAAACAATCTCCAACAAGGCTCTTCGAAGACATTCGTATCTCCGATGCACTTTCAGCAACTCCACAAAGAAGAAATGCAAATTGACAGCGTACAAGACCATGCGTCGGTTGTTTGTTCACCCCACCGCGTGGCTATGTTAGAATCTGTTCAAAAAGAAAAAAAAAGAGAAACAGAAGAACAGTAAGGTTAATTTTTCGTCGCTCTGACCGGCGGTTCTCGCCTACTTTTTATCGCATTTATCGCGTATTTTTTTTTTTTTAATCGCTGCAGTCTCTGGAACTTCGGCGCACTTGCGACCGTGTAATCATCCTGCATGAGATAGTTCACACCGGCTTGAGTGTTCTAGCGCAACATTTCGTTCGTTGCAGCTTCTGCGCCCGAAGGTGGATTCAGTCCCCTAAGTATTATGCCCGTTCAGAGGTAGTCTTACCTGTTTTAAGTGTTCCTTTTCTCCGCGGACCGTCCATCTATTGAACGAGCTTGATGGGTCTCTGCGCAGACTCGATGCACAGCTATTTGAAAAAGGGTTGCGCAATCGTGCATTTTGTTAAGTCGTATTTTCTTCATCGTGTTGAACGTTTGTATCCACTCCTGCTGTGTCTCAATAACTGAGTCAGCAGTATTTGTAAATAACAATAAGATAAATAGAAACGTGCCGGTTGTAAGCATCGGGTTACGAAAGACAAGATATAAAACGCGCCACTTGTCTGACCATCACCGTCGGCATCGTCTTTTGACTTGTCGATGAAAGTGGCTGTTTCCCGAGAGGAAGTGGGCGAAAAAAACGATGTGAATGCTTCAGGTGCGCTCTGCCAACACTGACAAAGCGCTTATTAAAGCCAAAGCCACGCACACAACTTTCCATCGGGCGTTCTCATTTCGTTCAGGCTTTTCCTTTCGATGTGTTGCCGCACTTTGCTGCTGTCGTTCTGGAATTACCTGTTTTTTTTTATTTTTAATATATATATATCTTTTTCTTTTGAAAGTAAGACACTATGTGTTTTCCTTTCGAGCACTAAGGTCTATTGAAAACGCCCCGTTCTCGGATCACACAGATCCACTTTTTCGTGAGCAGAGGATTATAAAATCTGACAAAATCTACACCCTCAACTTACTAATAACGCATAAGAGTGTTCAACTTGGCAAGCTTGACAAGTTTTTAGACCTAGAAGGCTAAAAGCAACATTCGCCTTTAGGTACAAACCACCATATGATATCCTCTTCTCTCGCACACATTACGGCACACAATGCCAGACATAGATTCGTTAACACTACCGAAGCAAGAAACACTCGATCGCTGCGTTGCCAAAAAAAAAAAGAAAGGCATTCGTATCCTAAATAGGTTTTCTTCATTCAATGTCCGATTATTAGGCTTGTGCGAATATTCGAACGAACATTAGAGTAGTCCAATTCGCTTCGAAAGTAATTTAAATTCTAGGAAATTTCGAAGTGTTCGAAACGAACGAATAGACATATATAAACCGCATGTAACCCCCTGTAAAGGTGGTTTCGCTGCAGTGGAGGTGTGCTATACCGTGAATACACCTTTCCAGGAGAAATCCTCACTGCGGCGAAGCCCCACTTCAGTGTTAAATTAAGATACAGTAAACCACCGTTCATTCAAAGTCACTGGGACTGTGAGAAATCTATTTGAGCGGGTTTTCCAATTACCCAAACATACAAGAAGCGGCATGCAAGGAACGTTGAATTCACATTGCAGAATACGGGGCTGCAGAAATCCTTCTAAATATGCGGGATTCTGAAGTTACCCTCACATCGATTCATCATTTTGTTTCTTAAGTTTAGAAGCCGGATGTACTGGCTTATATGCTCTATGTGTACAAAATTTGACAAGGTAACATATTTTACAGGTTATCACTTGCACTCTACCAAAAGTCGAATCCTGCTACTACTCAAAGTTGCTTCCACTTCCCTTTGAACCAAAAAGAATGAGATATGTCCGTTTTCAACTTTAAAAATACTTCGCTGGTTAGTTGGGCCATGAGAGACGTGCTCGTTTTTCTTTATAATATGTGATATAAACTATTCGAATTCGCGTCGAAATTCGCTTCGACCAAATCACTATTAGCTTCGGACCTGAAATTTACTATTCGCACAAGCCTACTCATGGTAATATGACAAAAATGAAACTTATAGTAATTAGTAAATGCATGTCGCGATGTAGTTTCGTACATGTTCGTACTTATTGTTCGCGCTGTTCGTATTTCCTCCTTTATTTAGGCCGTCGAAGCGAAAATCCTGCATTCACTTTACTTGTATTTTGCCGTGCGTCGCCTATGTGCCGGTTTCAAGCTGCGACGAAGCAGCTTTTTCTCTTGCCACATTTTTACGTTTTATCCTCTAAACGAAGGACGAAAATACACGAGCACAAGGACACGATATGCTTCTGCTGTTTTCTCTTCTTTACCTCGGTGGATTCCTGTGATTCCTTGCCGAGAATGTGTTCCACCACACGCACCACCTAAAGAGGTGGTGCGTCTTGTTCCTTGCATGCTCTCATTTATTCACGGCTTCCCGAGTTTCTCCCCGCTGAAATTTGTTTGAATTCTCCTGTGCGAACTGGCCAGCGAATTCTGAGTAGTGAATTCACCGCATCAGCCGCGCCGGCCCCGCGGCGGCTAAGTCCGCTACCGCGTCGGTCGGGGCGAAAAAAACAAAAGAGAAGAAACAGAAAAAAAAGAGGAAGAAACGACGAGGCCGTCGCGCCACAAGCACGTCTGCCGGGCCCGCAAAAAAAAAAAAAAAGAACGGCCGCGCCCGACGGCGCCGAGGCATGTGGGGAGACGCTGCCGCGCGGCAAAGTCCGCCACCGCGTCGGCCGGGGCGGCAGAAAAAAAAAAAACGGCAAAGACGAAACAGCGTCTGCCTGGGCGGCAGCAGAAAGCGGCAAAGACGAAACCGCGTCGGCCGGGGCGGCGAAGAAAACGGCAAAGTCCGCTACCGCGTCAGCCGG
>NW_023614892.1:10000-27500 GCF_013339695.2 Rhipicephalus sanguineus
TCGCGAGTGCTGGACGGACCAGCAGAAGTGGTGCGTGGCCATTGACCGCCTTCGGAATGGTGCCGCGGCGTGGCACAGGTACGAAGGCGTGCGGCAGCAATCCTGGGCCGAGTGGAGCACCAGGTTCATAGCTGCCTTTGGACCAATTGACTACCACCTCGCTGCCACCACCCAGTCCAACCTCACCGCTACCGAGGATGGAGCTCTGAAGGGGCACCACCTCGAGGCTGCTACTGCGCAGTGCAGCTTACCGCCACGACAAGTCGAGACAACATTCTCTCCACAGCAGTTGGTAACGCGTTCCCCAAGCTCATCTTCCCTTCGGGACTTGGATGTGCCGGCTCCTCGGGTGCTTCACACGCTACCAATTCAGGAGGCGGACGAGTGCATCGCCATCAGCAACGTCTCTTCAGGCTCGTCGGAGCCACATCCCCGACTTCAAGCGCAAAAATTGGCCGGGTGCGCAGATGGCGACCTTGTGCTAAGTGAGCCAGAAAATGTAGCAGGGGAACTCAGAAGCACAGCGCCGGAAGAGCCACCTATACCACCTCCAGAGCCGTTGGGCATCGATGAAAAGAAAGAGAGTGAGCGCCCCGTTGCTAGCGTGCAGAATTTGGCTGAAGAAAAACATTTTTCAGTCCTCCCAAAGCCACAGAATGTTCGAAATGATTGTCCGGACGGTCTTTCCGATGCTGACAATCATGCGGATGTAACAGAAAGGAAGCCACCCCAAGTACCTCCCACGGAACCTTCTCGGATGCTGTTCCGGCATCCTCTTCCGGGCATGCGGCGTCCACCGTTACCCCTTCAACAAAGCCAAACCCGGCAGCCAGTAGCATGTTTTACCGGTCAGATGACGTCGCAGCGTGGCCGAGATCGACCACTGCGATGCAGCCAGGGTCGCCCACCAGACCCAATTACGGCAGGTCCGCGAGCCAAGTCACAGCGTGGCCGGGACCGTCCACTGCGATGCAGCCAAAGCCGCCCACCAGAGACACTGCCGGCAGCTCCGCGCGCTTGCAGTCATGGCCGAGTGTGATGACAAAGACTCCGATGTTCGGGCGCGCGGGCAGTGAGATCGAGGCAGAGAAAGAAGAAGTAGAGAATAAGAACAGCCGGCCTAGTGAACAGGCGTTGTCTCTGTTTCTCTCGTTACAATATATATATATAAAAAAAAAAAAAAGAAACTACTATCCAGAGTCACCCCAGCCACGGAAGTGGACCCAGACAGCGAGTATTTATTTTCTTATTCGGTACATGTGTTCGTTCCATTCTTGTTTCACATGCTTCGTCCCTGACTTCAGTACTCGTGTCTCTTTGCTCCTCCGTACGTTGCTCGCGGCACTTTCCTCAGGCTGCTCCTTGAGTTTCTGCTGGACCTGTAATCTCAAAAATAGATTGTTATTTCCCCGAGCAGAGGCAGTAGATACTGCCTCCGCTCTACTCCCCCCCCCCCCGTTCGCCGCCCCCCCCCGACCCTCCCTTCCCTCTGTGTCTATCTATCCTGTCTTATTTCCTGATATTCGTTTGCGTGCCCTCCCGTCCCACCTTTTTCTCCTTCTCTGACTGTTACTACTTGAACGCGTGCTTTGTAAGGCCTACTTGGTTTATGTGGTGGTTTCCTAATGTGTGTGTGAGGCGCTTTTACGTGTTGTGTGAGTTGTAAGGGAGAGAATTGTGATTATATTCCTAATGAAACCTGGTGTGTGGCTTTCCACGGGGTGTGTTGTGTTGTTTGTATTGCTTGTGTATAGGTGACTGAGTATTCCCCCCCCCCCCTGTTCTCCATGTTATTATTATTATTATTTTTTTTTTCCTCGTTCTTTTTTCCCTCCCATTTTATTCCCGATCCCCCTTCTTTCCTCCCCCTCCCCCCATTGCCGTGATGTCCTGTCCATCTGGCAGCAGCGAGAGATCCATATAATCTCGGACCTCCATGTGATTTCATAATATGGGACTTTCCTCTTAATAAATTAAAGTTGGACCTTCTTGTTCGCACGGTTGTTTCCCCAGCCCTACCCCTTTACCTCGCGGTTCCTGTAGTGATTCTTTGGTTTTTGAAACCGATGCTCACTGGGAAGTGGATGTTTCTATTCCAATTGGAATTAATTTAAATGTGTGGTATTTTAATGCATCCGTGGCCCAAACATGCCAGCCGGGGTGGAGTGCACGCACCTCTTCATGGTTCCTGAGTTGTAACAATTTTATGAGGAAGCTAATGGATGCTTGCGTGGGGTGGGGTGCCCCCGAATGGTAGAGGCCTCTGCCCCTCTCACCCATCGAATGTCCCCTGTTCCCTTTTCTCCTCTTCTCCTGTGATTGATCACCTCTCTTGGGATTTGCGTGGGTCTGGGATCAAAGCGGTGAACTTAATGTTCTCGATCAACCAACAACCCCGCTCCACAAGGCATTGAAAGCTCGGGTCTGGGATCCAAGTTGGGCTTGGTGCCCATGATCAACCAACAACCCTGTTTATTGAGGAATTGGATTCGGGTCTGGGATCTATTGGTGGGCGCTTAGGTCCAGATCCACCAACAACCCATATTAAGGGTGAGAGGGCTTGGCACTTTTATTTCCTGTTAAAGGAATTCTTCCTATGGGGTGTCTCCAAGTGCTTTCGTGAAAATGTTTACCTCTCCCGACGACGAAATTGAACCACGGATGAGGATTGTTTACGTGGGGGCTATATATTTGCCCCCTCCCCCTTCTTTTTTTTTTTTTTTGATGATTATATTTTTCTTTTTTCCAGTCCCAATGCGCACCAGTGTATTGATTATGCCTGTAAAGTTTTTTCATTTATAATCCGCACTATTTCTTTTATTATTTCAATACTCTCTTCGTCCCCAATAATCTCCGGTTTTGAGTTTGATGGTTTAGTGTATTTTTGTTTTAATCTTTGAATTTCTTTTGATGTTAGCTTACAAGAATCTAAGTAATGGTCAAATGATGTTGCATCCTCTCCGCACACACATCGCTCATGGTCAGTTATGGCAAATCTCTTAAAGTAAAATGGGAAACGTCCGTGTCCTGTAACGGCTTGGACTAACCAGTAGTCTGATGAGAAAGTCTTAGGGATGAGTTTTACGTTTTTAATCCAGTTAAAGGTGTATGAGTTTTCTCCTTGTAAGTTCCAATGCTTGTTCAATTTATGCGTGACTTGTTTTCGTAATTCGTGTTTGATAAAGGATATTGACATAGGAATTGTGTATGTTTCGCCCTCTTTGGTGGCCTCCTTGGCTAATTGGTCGGCGAGCTCATTCCCTGTAGTTCCCCTGTGTGCTTGCGTATATACGAGTCTAACATTAATATTTTCCATTTGGTTTAGTTGTAATCTGATTTGATGGATGAATGGGTTCGTGTTGTTTGGGTTTTTGAGAGCTTCTAATGTTGATAGGCTGTCTGTAACTATTTGGTATGTATTCGTTTGGTCCATTCTCCCTATTTCCTTTATGGCTTCGTAGATAGCTACTGTCTCGGCTTCGAAATTATTAGAGTATTCTGGGAGCTTCATTTGTTTATATCTTATTGTCCTACCAGACTTGTCTATTATGACGAAGGCTGCTCCAATTTTGTTTTCCATATCAGATCCGTCTGTATAGAAGCTGTAATCAGCTGTTTTGATTGTCTTTGAGTAAGCGTATTGTCTTTTCTTCGCTGGATGTGTTTGTGATGTCCGGATTTTAGTGGCGATATCTTCCTTTCCGAAAGCCTTATTATTGAATACAAATTTTTCGTCTCCATAAATGATATTAAATATTTGGTTCTCTCTTTCTATAGTTAAGTGTACTGGAGGAATGTTGCATACAATATTCAGTGATGCATTCGATACTGTATGGAAGGCTTTAGCAATTTTTGACAGAGGGATCCTCTGAATTGCCTTCAATCGATTTATCTTTTGTATATTACTTTTATTTCGTGCGGATATTGCCGGGTACCATATTTGAGAGCCGTATACCATCATACGTTCAATGCTTCCGAAATAAATCTGGCGGAGGTGTTTTGGGGTCATGCCCCAGTCTGTGCCCGTGAATTGTGCCAGACCAGATGTAATCTTTTGAATTTTACGCTTCACCTCTTTTAAATGCGGTATAAACGAAAGCTTGCTGTCAAATATGACCCCCAAAATTTTTGTTTGTTGGACTCTTTTGATTGAAATACCGTTAATTTTGATAACTGGAGGTCTATTCTTATATGCGGACCCTAGGTTGATAAATTCGCACTTGTCCAGGCTGAAAGTCAACTCATTGCGGGTGCTCCATCCGTGTATGATTTCCAGTGCTTTCGAGGCCTCTGCTTCTAGTTTAGCTCTGCTTTTGCCCCTCACCACCAGAGTTAAATCGTCCGCAAATGCTTGTATGGTGGTATTTTCTGGCATTTCCACCATTAACAGTTCAGAAACGATTATATTCCATAAAAATGGACTTAGGGGTGATCCCTGTGGTGCTCCTTTAGTTAGTTTTAGGTGTATTTTCTTTTTCCCCAATTCATAAATAATTGATCTATCTTCTAGTATGTGAAATACCAGTTGTCTTAGATCCTTGGGTATTTTTAAATCCGTTAATCTTTTTTTAACTCTATCAACTATTATATTTCCAAATGCGTTGTTTATATCTAATGAGAGTACTATAATGTTATCTTTGTTTTCTAGGGAATTTACTATGTCTCGTTTTAGTTTATATAGGGCGGTGATTGCAGATTTCCCATTTGTAAATCCAAATTGATTTTCCGGGAACAGATTATTTCTATCCAAATAGTAATAGAGTCGGTGATATAGAAGCTTTTCGAAGATTTTCCCCAGTATGGAGTTTATGGCAATCGGTCTAAATTTTTGAGCCGCCTGCGGGATGTGATCCCTGTTTTGGGGGATTAATATGACCTTTGATGTTTTCCAGGCTGTTGGAAAGTAACTGAATTTTAGTGCTGCATTAAATATCTTAATAAAAAAATTTTTATGCGCCTGGTAGAGTGTTTGAATAAATTCGGTACTTATCTGGTCGGGCCCTGGACAGATCTTCCTTCTAATATTGTTTATTACATAATCCACTTCCATTTCGGTCAGTTCAATGTTGTCACCTACGTCGTCGTCTGTTTCCTTGTCAATGCTGTCATTTTTGTCTGATTCTGAAGGAATATCTTCAGTTCCATAGAGTTGGTGTAGTATATACCGAATGGTTTCCTCTTTAGTCTTTGTTTCTTCACCGTTGTCTTTTTTGATACTCTGAAAAACTACTTCTCTTCTTATTTTATTAGCTGTGTAGCGAAGCATTCCTACTCAGTAATGGGTCGTCCTGTCGAGCGCCTTCCAGTGGGTCGTTCTCTTCTCTGAGAGCACGCCCCTCGTGCAGAGAGTCGGCCCCGCTTTGACTGTCGCTGCCGTGCGCCGTCGCTGAGTGCCCGTTAATAAACGTCTTGACAATTTGGTGGAGGTGCTGGGTGCTGTGCCCTTTAAACAACTGCGGTCCGCATTCGATGCCCTTGGAGCTTCGATCCCGTACCGTGCCTGCTACCATGACTCAAGACGCCGCCCAGCAAACGCCTCCTCTTGCACCGACGCCATGTCCGGGTGTCCCCCGCATCCGCGACCCTCCTATCTTCACCGGCGCGGATGGCACCGACGTCGAGGACTGGCTCGCGATCTACGAGCGTGTGAGCGTCCCTAATAAATGGGACGAGGCAGGCAAACTGAGCAACCTCGTTTTCTACCTCGCGGGTGTGGCAAGTCTATGGTATAACAACCACGCATCCGATTTCGCTACGTGGTCCGCTTTCAAGACCGCCATCATCGACGTCTTTGGCCGCCCTGCCGTTCGCAAGCTGCAAGCCGAACAGCGGTTACGTGAACGAGCCCAGCAGTCCGGCGAGTCTTTCACGAGCTACATTGAAGACGTGCTCGACTTGTGCAAGAAAACCAACGCAACCATGTCTGAAGCTGACAAGATCCGGAACATCATGAAAGGCATCAACGACGATGCCTTCACCATGCTACTCGCCAAAAACCCTCGCACTGTGGCAGAGGTCATCACGCTGTGCCAAAGTTACGAGGAGCTACGCCGGCAGCGGCTGATGACGCGTCGACCTCCATCCCGCGACGCCGATCTCGCTGGCTTGTCGGCCGTGTCGGACCACTCCGTCTTACTCGCCGACATCAAGTCATTCGTCCGGGAGGAAATTGCCCGCCAGTTCTCCTTACTGGCCTTCTCTCACCCGCAGGATGTTGTACAGTCGTCGACCACACTGCTGCCTCCCCTACGCCGGGCTATTGAGCAGGAAATCGCGGAGGTTATGCCGGAATACCACCAGCCCCCTCCTGCGTCTGCACCGCTCAGTTACGCCCAAGTTGCATCCAGGCCGCCCCCAGCGCTCCCTGTGGTGCCCCCGCTAACATACGCTGGAGCCGTCACCAGGCCTCAGGCCTTCGAAGCGAGTGTGCCGGCTGCGTACGCCGACATCATCCCTACGCCCCGACTGCAGCCCACCATGCAGTCGTCATATCAGCAGCCGCCCCGTCCCTCGCGTCCTGCCACGTGGATGGGCCCTAGCTCGGCAAACCGATGGCGCACTGCCGACAACCGCCCGATCTGCTTTGCGTGCGGTTGCGCCGGCCACGTAGCCCGCTATTGCAACCGCGTGCAGCCGCCTCGAGTCGGATCAGCCGTCACCAACCAGTCCAGCCGCCCGTATTATGACCCGCTGCCGCCTATGTCACCGACGTCACGCCCAGGTCCATCTACCCGTCGTTCACCGTCCCCACGACGCCGCTCACTGTCACCGATGCGGCCTCGTCCGGTCGCACGAGACCAGGAAAACTAGTCGTCGCAGTCCAAGAGGCAAGGGCTGCGACGCTATCGAACAGCCAAAGCCCTCAGCAAAGCCCATCAAACGTAGTAGAC
Source organism: Rhipicephalus sanguineus (assembly GCF_013339695.2). NCBI lineage: Eukaryota > Metazoa > Arthropoda > Arachnida > Ixodida > Ixodidae > Rhipicephalus > Rhipicephalus sanguineus. Next base: position 16,891 of record NW_023614892.1, read on the forward strand.
GTGTTTGTAGATGGTGTGCGCACATCGGCCCTTGTAGATACTGGAGCTGCCGTTTCCGTTATGGACGCTAAATTTAGCCGACTACTACGAAAGGTGACGACGCCACTTTCCGGGCTCTCCCTCCGTACAGCCAGCGCTCACAGTATTCACCCGACAGCGGTGTGCACAGCCCGTGTCGTGATTCAGGACGCTCTGTACGCCGTCGAATTCATCATAATTTCCTCATGCTCTCACGACGTCATCCTGGGATGGGATTTTCTCGCCCGTCACGCCGCCGTAATTCGTTGCGCACCAGCCGAAATAGAGCTCTCACCATTCGCAGATTTGGCGCCGGCGGACAGTACACCGGCTGCGACCAAGGTACTCGTCAAAGACGACACCACACTTCCTGCAAACTCGTCAACGGCTGTGTCAGTCTGCTGCACTGGACTCACCGACGCCGTTGCACTCCTCTCTCCATCTGACCGCGTCTTCACTAGAAAAGGCTTGTTGGTGCCATTTGCGACCGTGCAAGTCATTCAGGGCGACACCGACATTTTTGTTACGAACCCATCCCCGTACATTGTTAGGTTGGTGCGAGGGGAATGTCTCGGCGGAGCTGAAGCCCTTGAAGACGCACAAGTTATGGACGCACCGGGTGACACGCACTGCGCCAACTCCCATTCGCTCAGTGCTGTTTCCACATCTGATTCGTCACCCGCTGATTTATTTGGTTCCTCGATTGCTGAACACCTTACGTCGGTCGAGCGTTCCCAGCTTCTATGCCTGTTGGAAGAATTTCGTTCTTCGTTCGATGTAGCGCAAACTTCTCTCGGCCGCACGTCTGCTGTCACGCATCGCATCGACACTGGCGCCCAACCACCACTGCGGCAACGTCCATATCGCGTGTCGCCAACAGAGCGTCGTGTAATTACCGAGCAAGTCGAAGACATGCTTCGCCGCGATGTTATTCGACCCTCAAACAGCCCGTGGGCGTCTCCTGTCGTTCTCGTTGCGAAGAAGGACGGCTCTGTGCGGTTCTGTGTGGACTACCGCCGACTCAATAAGATCACCCGTAAGGACGTCTATCCCCTACCTCGAATAGACGATGCCATTGACAGCCTGCAAGGAGCAGAGTTCTTTTCATCGCTCGATTTGCGCTCAGGGTACTGGCAAGTCCCCATGGCTGATGATGCTCGACCGAAGACAGCGTTTGTCACACCCGACGGCTTGTACGAATTCAACGTCATGCCGTTTGGGCTGTGCAATGCGCCTGCGACCTTTGAGCGCATGATGGATACCGTTCTGCGCAACTTGAAATGGCACACGTGCCTATGCTACCTCGACGACGTCGTCGTTTTCGCCCCGGACTTCTCAACACACCTTCAACGCCTCCGGCAGGTTTTGACGCGCTTGAGCGACGCCGGGCTACAACTGAATCTCAAGAAGTGCCGATTTGCAGCACGGCAGCTGACGATACTAGGATACGTGGTGTCCAAGGACGGCATCCTCCCAGATCCAGCCAAGCTTCGGGCCGTGACAGAGTTCCCCAAACCTACGTCCGTCAAAGAACTGCGCAGTTTCGTAGGACTATGCTCCTACTTTCGGCGCTTCATCCGAAACTTCGCGACTATCATATCACCGCTGACGAAGCTCCTTGGAAGTAACGGGCCCCTCAATTCGTGGTCGTCAGAGTGCGACGACGCTTTCGCAAAGCTCCGTCGTTTGTTGACGTCTCCTCCCATTCTACGCCACTACGACCCTACGGCCCCTACAGAGGTACACACGGACGCCAGCGGTGTTGGCCTCGGTGCTGTACTTGCGCAGCGCAAACCTGGGTTCCCGGAATATGTTGTCGCATATGCAAGTCGTACGCTTACTAAAGCCGAGACCAACTACACCGTCACGGAGAAAGAATGTCTGGCAATCATTTGGGCCCTTACAAAGTTCCGACCTTATTTGTATGGTCGCCCGTTTGATGTCGTGACCGACCATCATGCACTGTGCTGGTTGTCGTCATTGAAGGATCCCTCAGGCCGTCTTGCCCGTTGGGCACTTCGCCTGCAAGACTACGACATCCGCGTGCTGTACCGCAACGGACGTCAGCATGCTGACGCCGACGCCCTGTCGCGCTCTCCCTTGCCTGACGACAATGCCCACAACTCAGCGTCTCACTTTGTCGTTTCTTCCATCGATATTCACACCATCGCTACCGAGCAGCGCAAGGATCAATGGATTGCCTCACTGATAGACTTGCTGACTGATCCATCGGCCACACCATCCACTCGCTTTTTGCGTCGTCAAGCCCACCATTTCGCCGTTCGCGACGACCTGCTCCACCGACGCAATTACAACGGCGACGGCCGCCAGTGGCTACTAGTAATACCCCGCAGTCTGCGTTATGACATATGCAAGTCGTTCCACTCTGATCCGCAGTGTGCACACCCTGGGGTATCGAAAACCTACCACCGCATTCGCCAACGTTACTTTTGGCGAGGGATGTACCGCTACGTGGAGAAGTTCGTTCGCTCCTGCATCGATTGTCAGCGCCGCAAAACTTCAACGCACCTGTCGCCAGCAGGTCTGCAACCTCTACCTTGCCCTGACCGACCGTTTGTGCGCGTTGGCATCGATTTATATGGGCCACTTCCCCTGACCTCCGCTGGTAACCGCTGGGCCATCGTCGCTGTAGACCACCTCACGCGATACGCTGAAACTGATGCCCTCCCTGCGGCTACAGCGAGCGATGTGGCCTCCTTCCTGCTCCACCGATTCATGCTGCGTCACGGTCCACCCCAGGAGCTGCTCAGTGATCGAGGCCGTGTCTTCTTGTCGGAAGTCGTCGAAGCCATTCTCAAAGCGTGCAACGTTGTTCACCGCAAAACTACTGCTTACCACCCGCAGACGAATGGCCTCACCGAACGCTTCAACCGTACGCTAGGCGACATGCTCTCGATGTACGTCGCCGCCGACCACACGAATTGGGATGTCATTCTGCCCTTCGTCACGTACGCCTACAATACCGCTCCTCAGAGCACTACTGGTTTCTCACCATTTTTCTTATTGTATGGCAGGCACCCGTCGCACACCATTGACACAATCCTTCCCTACAAGCCGGATCGATCTGAATGTGCGCCTATTTCTGCCACAGCCAGACTTGCTGAGGAGTGTCGCGAGCTCTCCAAGACCTTTACTACGAATAGCCAAGAGCGGCAGAAAAGTATTCGCGGTGACACCACCAGTTCTGCGTCCACGTTCCTTCCTGGAGCGCTCGTATGGCTCTCGGTCCCTACCACTGCACCTGGCCTCTCTTCCAAACTACTGCCCAAATACGAAGGCCCCTACCGTGTCGTCGAACGCACATCCCCGGTGAACTACCTCATCGAACCCACCGACCCATCTTTGGACATGCGCCGTCGAGGGCGCGACATTGTCAACGTGGCGCGCCTGAAGCCCTACCATGACCCGCTCATAGTGACAAGTTGCTAGGTCGCCAGGCGGCTCCCTTTTCGTAGCCGGGGAAATTGTAGCGAAGCATTCCTACTCAGTAATGGGTCGTCCTGTCGAGCGCCTTCCAGTGGGTCGTTCTCTTCTCTGAGAGCACGCCCCTCGTGCAGAGAGTCGGCCCCGCTTTGACTGTCGCTGCCGTGCGACGTCGCTGAGTGCCCGTTAATAAACGTCTTGACAGCTGCTATTTTATAGGGAAGGGAAAATGGGTTCTTGTCCTTTTTACTACAGTATTCTTTCCAAGATTTGCTCTTCGCGTCCTCTAATTCTTTCTGATATTTTTTGAGTCCTTCGCGGTAAATTGTTTTGAAATGATCCCTTAAGTCATCGGTGCACTTTTGATATCGCCTTCGCATGGCTCGTACTCTTTTCCTCTGAATTTCCAACTCCGGCTTCCACCAAGGTTTTTGTTTTTGGTCTTGTTTCTTCACATTCTTCGAAAATTTCTTCGTTAGATCCTCAATTTTCTTATATAAATGATTAACTATGTTTTCCAGTTGATTCTTATTTTGTATGTCTCTTTGTGCTATGTCCTTAATCCATGGATCTCTACATAATGCATCCAATAGTTTCTTTTCGCCCATTTTGGTTAAACGTTTCTCTTTTATGCTGGTGACTTCAAAGAATTCTGCTTTGATATATCGGTGATCACTGCCACTTTCCTCGTCCATCACCTCCCAAGTTTTTACTTGTCGGAGCAATGATGTTGAGCAGATAGTGACGTCAATCCAACTCCTCCCATTTGTTGTTTGGAAAGTTGGCAGTGCCTTGGGATTATTGATCACATTTAGGTTATGTCGATTTATAAGTTCTGCCAATTCTAGACCTCTTTTATCCGTTGTGTCCCCTCCCCATAATATATTTTTAGAGTTGAAGTCTCCTACGATGAGTACATTTTCCACTGGTTGACACTGGTTTAGGCATTGTTCGATTTCCAGCAACAAAGGTAGTGTGTCTGTCTGTGGTGGGAAGTAACAGTTTATTGTTATTAGTTCTACGTTATTCCAAGTTAGTTTAACGATTATTGTTGTTTGTGTTATTTTCATGGGAAATACTTCTATGTTTTCATTATGTATTATTGTTGCGGTTTTTGGATTATCACTGCCTTGTATGATTCGAGTTTTTAATGGGAAGCCTATTATTTTGTTTTTCAAATGATATGGTTCTTGTAGGAAGGAAATATCTTGTTTGTGTTCTAAAAGAGTGTTGTTAATGTTCTTTGTTGCCTGAAATGAACGGCCCAGATTTATTTGAAAAATGCCTAATGATTGCGTTTCGGTCATTCTGAATGCCTTCTTTTTTTTTTTTCTCTTCTTGGTTATCCGTTAATGGGCTCTTCCTCTCCTATGATTTCTTTGAATTGGTTCCTCGACTGGTCTTTATAGACGGGCTATGAGTTCCCTAGTCCTTCTTGCCTGTGCGTCCTTGAACACTGGGCAATCCAGGCTCAAGAACGAGTGGTCTCTCTTCGCTCGGGGGAGCTCTCGTTCGCAAGCGCTGCAGTTTTTCTGGTGATTCTTGCACTGCCTGAAATGGTGTGCCCCTCCACAATCGGTACATCTTGAGGCTTCCCCGCAGAACTTCTCGACATGTCCAACTTGGGAACAATTTTTGCAACGTGCAATGAATGTATTGTCAAAGAAGCGACAGCGGGTCCACTTGATGTTAAGGTGTGTCTTTCCCCTCAGTGCTTCGCTGGCTCGCTTGGTGATGTCGAAGCACGCGGTCTTCCCCCCCCTTCCTTTCCATGTTTTAGCCAGAATGAAGTCGTCTGCCGTGCATCGCAAATCATTTTGGGTCAGCAAACAGGCCTGCATCTCTTCATCTGACAAGTCCTCGTTAATCCCTACTACTTTTATTTGCGGTAGTCGTTTCTTCCCCTGCGTCACCTCAATTGCATGCCCTGTGGCGTCATTGCTTTTCAGTTCTTTCTGGAGTGATGCAATTGCTTCTTTTGAGGTGGATGATATCACCACCCCATCCCGAACTGGTCTCGTTTCAACGTCTCTTAGTCCGAGGGAGCATGGGTCAATATTTTGTGTGATCAGCTTTGACAGCTCATCAGTTCCATGTATGGCCGACTTCACTACTATGGACTCCCTGTATTTTGGTGGGCTAGGCTGCCTGTCTGGCTCCCACTGGGCCGTGTCGCGTATCACATCTGCCATGCTTGGTGTGGGACTCTGTCCCATCCCCGTGGCCCCTCGTGTTGCGCGCAGCTCTCCCTGAAGTCCTGCGACCTCGTGAGTAGCCTCCAAAATGAGTGATTTCATTTTAGAGACCTCGTTAATTATTAGATCCAGCTGTGATGATACAGTCTCATTTTCAGCTGTCTCGGTTGCAATTACCGAGATTGCCTTAAAGAGCTTCCTGTCCGCCTTCATTAACTTCTGTAGAGGTGTTGCCTTACTTATCCCTCCATCTCCCGGGGCCTCAACCTTGGATGATCTCCATGGCGGAAACTCCTGCTCACTTGACCGCTCCATCTGCTCCGCTGCATTGGACAAGGTAGCCAGGGCTTTTCTAGTGTTGTGTTCATCCTCCTCTTCACTAGACTCTTCGTTTAACTGTGGTTTCTGGAATGTCGTGTGCTTGCCCATTTTTCGTGCTCGGCGTTCCTGCCTCGCCGTTCTTTCGTCGCGGGTCGTATCCCGGGATTCACCCGACTCTTCCGCAGATGAATCTGTCTCTGATTGTACGAGCGAGCACTTTGGTGTTGTCCCCCGGTCCCCTTTCAAGAAGTCCTGAGGGCGGTTTCCTGTTCCCTTGCTACTCTTCCCCTTCATGGTCTTTTTGTCCTTTGAGTTCTTCCCCATGTTGTGTTCACTATGATTGCTCTGCCCGCAACCCCAAAATAATCTTATGTGATTAAGGGCGCACTGTTGCGATCTTGGGACTAGTAGAACTTAAATTGATATCATCAACGGTTGGCTTTTGTGTAATTAAAATTGTGAAATTATAATCCTGGTCTATAGAGGCTCAATTAGTTAGATGGAGAGCACGGAATTACACTAATGATTATCCGTGAGTATGTAATTTATTCATTCACTTACTAAACCTTAGACTCTTTGCTTTATTTTGCCTGCTTTTTAAAATTCTTGCTCGTATCGAGTCCAAGCGTTGTTTTCTACGTGTTCCCCGTATTTTTCTGGTTAAAATGCAACCAATTTCAGCCTTCTGGGACGAAAAATGGTGACTAACTTGAGTTATGCTGTTTCTGGCCGAGTTCTGGAAAAATGACCTGAAAACCTGGCAACCCTGATCGTCCTGCCGCCTCCACGAAAGTTAGGCAACCTTGGACTTATTCAAAATGGCCGCGCCCATAGGAGCAGACCACGTTTCTACTAAGGAGCCGTTTTTCGCCGAAAAAAGACCGTTTTGTGCCGCTAATTGGTTAATTGATGTTCGCCGAGGGTACCGGAGTGTTCCGGGAATGATCGTGTGAAATAATAAAGGTGAGAGTTTGATTTTTGGTCGCCTATCGATGGTTTTTTCGTGCCGCGTTTAATGATTATCCGTGAGTATGCAATTTATTCATTCACCTACTAAACCTTAGACTCTTTGCTTTATTTCGCCTGCTTTTTAAAATTCTCGCTCGTATCGAGTCCAAGCGTTGTTTTCTTTGTGTTCCCCGTATTTTTCTGGTTAAAATGAGACTATTTTGAGCCTTCTGGGACGAAAAATGGTGACTAACTTGAGTTATGCTGTTTCTGGCCGAGTTCTGAAAAAATGACCTGAAAACCTGGCAACCCTGATCGTCCTGCCGCCTCCACGAAAGTTAGGCAACCTTGGACTTGTTCAAAATGGCCGCGCCCATAGGAGCAGACCACGTTTCTACTAAGGAGCCGTTTTTCGCCGAAAAAAGACCGTTTTGTGTCGCTAATTGGTTAATTGATGTTCGCCGAGGGTATAGGAGTGTTCCGGGAATGATCGTGTGAAATAATAAAGGTGAGAGTTTGATTTTTGGTCGCCTATCGATGGTTTTTTCGTGCCGCGTTTGTCAAAATGGCCGCGCCCATAGGAGCGGACCGCGTTTCTCTCCGCGAGCCGATTTGCGCCGAAAAAGACCGTTTTGAGCCGCTGGTTGGTAAATTAAGGTTCGCCGAGGGTACCGAAGTGTCTTAAGAGCAATCGGGCAAGATATCAAAGGTGGGAGTTTGATTTTTGGTCACTTATCGCGGGATTTGTCGTGCCTCCGAGGCTGTTGGTGAGTGGGTAGGCCTTGCTTGTGTTGTAAGTTATAAGTATACGCTGTTACGACAATAATATAGCGAAATACACTTTGAGGCTGTTGTATGTTATAGATCAAGAGGCTAGAATTCGCTAATCAGCTCAGTTTTTGTCGATGTTATTCAGAATTCTTTGATTAATCCGGATAAAGTTGCCTACTATGCCATGTGGTTTCTATGGGTGTAATGCATGGGAACACTAAAACCTCTATGGGCCTAGTGCGCTGCAGTTTTGACTGAACAAGTGGCGCCGCCCGCGGCGCGGTGCGTTTCTAGTCAGTCGCGGCTGAGAGCGGGTGCCTACGGGCGGAACCATAGCAACTCGAAAGGACGAAGCTAATTCGCGGTGAAACAGGTGTGTAACTATGTATTGTGGAGTGTATCGCTGTCGCAACAGCTACAGAAACACTGTCGTTAAGCTGCCAGAAATAAAATTATATGGATTTCTATGGAAGGCTCACGAGAGCGAGCGATGACAGCGTCGGATAAGGGCGGTGCGACGTGCGAGATAAACAGACGCTCTTAATTGTTTAATGCTTTCCTTGCTATTACTGCGCATATTTGCTCGTTGTGGTCATAAAGTCTGCCTTCTTTTTAGCCCCGATGGAGGTCTTAGGCAGCTCGTGAAGCACCGAAACCGCATATGCAGTGCCCACTTCTTGCGCAATGATGAGAGAAGCTCGAAAGCCCTGCATTCTTCCTGTGTGTTCAGACACGTTTTCCTGCGTGCTATGGGAAAGGTGACAGCGTGACCCTGCGACGAAGCGTTAAACATCCTCGTATCTAGAAGGGGACGCGGCGATTGCCAGAGCCACGCGCATGACAGGTCTCTGCAGGATGTGCGCTCGCACTTGTTGACAAACATATACAAGGCGGCGACGAGCTTGCTTACACCATCTTCAGCGTCCACCCTTGCATCTGCACCTTGCTCCCACAATGTGCAATTGGGTCTATAGACGGCTGGGAAAATGTGCAGAAATCATCGAAAAGTCCGAAGGGAACGAGCCAGCGTAAAAAAAAAAGTGAGAGGAACGAACGTTTTTTTCTCTTGCTTAGCCCAAACATCAACACACGCAGACTGATTAATAGCGAGAAGCCCTGCTGAATAGCGAGAAGGGATGGAAATGTCAAATGTAGCTCTTCGCGTAATGGATGAGGGAAGAAAAAGCACGAGCCGAGCGTGCCGAGCGTTGGCGATGTTGCCGGATGGAGGCGCATCTTCGTCACAATGCCTTTAATTTAATGTAAATATTAGAAGACCTTGATAAAACTTTGATAACCTGAAGGCGGACGTCCTAGTCGACGCTCTTCACACACTTGCAACTGACTTCGAAGGGCCCCTTTGCTGACACAGTCATGACGCCGCAAACATGGTTAGCGGCGTAAAGATCACTGCCGTGAAGAAGACTGCTTTTATTTTAAATAACTTTCTACGTATTCAGTTCCACGGAATCGACACAATCACGAGCGCTGCTCGTTCCGCAATACCATTGCTCTGCTCCCACAGAGCGACATTCGCAACATGGCACGACGGGATCACGCGCGCGGCCGCTACTCGCGGCGCTGACTGTCCTAGCGCCGCAGCGCCACCATACCAGCTGTCGAGGCCTATAAGCTTCGCTTGTAGTAAACCTAGAAACATAAAAATTTTATATTCCTGTTCCTCTCGTGATTTCAGAGGAGGAATGCGAAAGCTGGGTGCCGAGAGATTAGGGGAAATATTTTTTAAAAAATCTTAAACTTAGGAAGTCTTGTGTAGAGCATGTGGTTTGTTTACATTTGCAAATTCACAATTCTTGATACAAATACGCAAAATAACTCTCAAAGCTTGGTATGTTCGTGACCGCGAACCATTCACGAATCTTTTAACACCAATTATGACCAATTATCGGCACTATTTTTCGCGAAAAGAGTGTGAAATGAGGAGCTCACTTACCCACTGCTGGCCGGTCCCGTGGCTGGGGGGGAATCGTAGATAGGGACAGTGGGAATCTCGTTAATCCATTCATGCGCGTCACTAATTAGATGACGAGGCATTTGGCTATGTTTGGCTACAACATCATCGGGCCAAAGCCCTCAGTCGCTGTAGGGATTATCATCTGATAAGGCAGAAGGACCGTGTTAGTTTAGGGGCTCCGCCAGAGCCAGTACGCGACCATGATGCTCATACCTCTCCTCATAGGTGGGGCACCGTGGGTGAGGCGTAATCGTGCCCTTCCGAGGATGTAATCCAGCAGCGCGGCAGGGTGCCCTTCTTATTTGACTGGGCCGCCTTCTGCGAGGTTACCCCCGTACTCGCACAGCGCACCTAACGCAGATGGATACACGTCTGCCCCTAAAAGACTTGGTACCGCCGCCTTGTCGGCGACGGTTTTCTTCCTGAAGTCTTTGTTCAAAATAGCCAAGCCATAGAGGTCGAGAGCAGAGCAGGCTCTCGACCCTTTTGCCGTCAACTAAAACACAGCAACGCCATGCCAGCGGGGAACCCGGGGGGGTTGATCGGACTTCTCCCCTCTGTTCCCTCCCTCTTAGCCGTGTGAGCTCCGCGGCCACCCACACGTTGCCCGTGGCGGACCTCGAGGAGGTGGGGAGGGCTATGATCAGAGGTCGCGGCTCCAGCTAAGCTGGATTACACGGGCACGCAACCACCCGCACCGTTCCGCACCTCTGTACATGAATGGATTGGAAACTTCTCTGACCAGCCAATGAGGACCGACGTCTAAGCTGCGGCATCCGTTAAGCTGGATTACAGAGGGACGCAAGCACCTCCTGCCAATGCAGCCCAGTTGCATGACTCTCTCACAAGGAAGGCATTCCTATACCAAGGCCTCTTGAGACGTAAGATTACAGGAGCTTACCATTCTCCCAGCCGTTTTGGCATAGTTGTGTTCGCGT
>NW_023614892.1:32500-46173 GCF_013339695.2 Rhipicephalus sanguineus
GAGGGCGGGACGGCGGAGCGTACGATTCCCCTTCAGAGTACTACGCAGCCGCACCGTCACATCGCCGTGCCTTGACCGGCCGCGCATTACCGCGAACCGGCGCCGTATACCTCGCCTCGCCTGCAAGAACCGGCCGGCAGCCTCCGGCTCTCCCAAGAGCGCGGTGGCATTTGCCACGGAGGGCGGGATTTCTGGGCCGCTGTGCGGCCGAGCCATCGCATCGCCAAGTTCCATGACCGACCGCCGACGCGTTCGCCGTTCCTCTCGTACTTGGCGGCGTCGCGCAATTGTCGGGCCTCGTTCTTGCGCGCTCGAACGGACGGGAGGGCACTCGGCCGCGGTTCCCTTTCGGCAACGCGCGGCTTCGCCTTCGACCGACGTGACCGACCGTTCGCGCTCCGCCTTTCCTCCCGTACTTGGCGGTCCCGCAACGGCCGGACAGGGACGTCCGAGCGCTTCGAGCCACGGTGCAGTGGCGGGTCGAAAGCCGACCCAGATGTGCGTTACGCCGTTTATACCCGCTTTCGCCACCTGGCCGACCGTCCAAGGTCGCGGTGTTGGCGTCCGCTGGGCGCAACAATTTGTCACGGGGTGCCGCTCCACATTCAGGCAGCCCCGTGGGGAAAAGCCACCCCCGCGTACAAACGGGGGCGGCGGCAGAAAGTGTCGGGCGCAGACGCAACTGCGGCGCTCACCCTTCACGATCCGGTAATGATCCTTCCGCAGGTTCACCTACGGAAACCTTGTTACGACTTTTACTTCCTCTAAATGATCAAGTTTGGTCATCTTTCCAACAGACCGGCGCAACCGAAAGGCCGCGCCGGACATCGGTCCGAAGACCTCACTAAATCATTCAATCGGTAGTAGCGACGGGCGGTGTGTACAAAGGGCAGGGACGTAATCAACGCGAGCTTATGACTCGCGCTTACTGGGAATTCCTCGTTCAAGGGGAACAATTGCAAGCCCCTATCCCAATCACGAAAGAAGTTCCACGGGTTACCCAGTCTTTTCAGACAGGGATAAAGACACGCTGCTTCCTTCAGTGTAGCGCGCGTGCGGCCCCGGACATCTAAGGGCATCACAGACCTGTTATTGCTCTGTTTCGTGCGGCTAGGAGCCGCTTGTCCCTCTAAGAAGGTTGTAAGGTGCTGGGAACCCCGCACCTATTTAATAGGCTAGAGTCTCGTTCGTTATCGGAATTAACCAGACAAATCGCTCCACCAACAATTATATTCAAGTCAGACACCAGCACAGAATAGACGGGTTCGAATCCGTCTATTCTGTGCTGGTGTCTCAATTGAATATAATTTTTTTTTGTGTTACACTATTTAGACAGCCGAAGCGGCGGCATCCTTTTGCCGGTTTGTTGCTTAACCGCTTGCTTCGTCTGACACGGCTCGATCGTGCATTGGTGGTGCATTGGCGGCGCTTGGATGCGACTGTTTTGTGACGCGGAAAATGGAAAGCCGTGCAGCCGAAAGGCCTGTATATCTGAAATTTGCACGTAGCGCCGCCTATGGACAGCAAAAGAAACAACAAAGTCGCAGTCAATGGCCTTCGAGATGCCAGTATCAGCCGCACACGCCCATCTTCGAGGGCACGTAACCGGAGGCCCTAGAGCGCAGTGCGTCAGTTCCGTCAGCGGTTGAACGGGAAGTATTGCTTTTTCCTTTTTTCTTTTTTTTTTGCGCCGAGAGCTGTCGCGGGACCGCGACAGCGGAGCCGACGTTGGGGGATTAGCAGTCAGCCGCCGATGTCCGTATCAGCTATCGCGGACAAATCGACAGAAAAAAAAAAAAAGGTGCGCAAAAGTTTAGCCGCGATCGAGGGGGATTTGAACCCGGGACCGCGGCGTGGCAGCCCAGTATTCTACCACAGAGCCACGCAGGTCATGCGAGCCCGCGACGCATTTATTTATTTATTTATTTAATTTATTTACAAATACTGCTACCTCGATAGAACGAGACATAGCAGGAGTGGGTACATGAGTTAGCAAATAAAACTACAAGCATACAAGACATTGAATCATACAAAGCAGAAGAGGGGTCACGAGTTACAATGCGTGATGCTCGACATACAAGGCATCTTTAAAGCATCACGAAATGTGGTCCGGCAATTCCTCAGCAAACTGTTCATTTGGCCTTTCCCGCAAGGAACCATCTAAGCTGTAACCATCTAGGCCTTTTTAAATCACAACAATGCTCTAACTTTGGTGCCCTTCTCACTGAGATAATATTAAAGTTTATTGCCTAACTGGAAGCTAATAGTGGGGAAGATGCAGATAAAGTGGTCCACTGAAAATCCCCCTCAGACTCTATAAGTTAACGAAACTCGAACATAAGGAAGGGCTGAAATTAAATTTGTAAAAACATTTTGCCCTTAAAATTGATAATTGGCCTCAAGGCAGCCTTAGAAAGCCTTTGCTATTTACGCAATTTCAATTAAAACTCTCGATGTTCATAGAGTTTCGAAGAAAAAAACAAGATGAGTAGTAAATTCCACGTGCTAGATGGACGCACAGTGGTAGAACACCTGCTTGCCACGCAGACGGCCTCGGTTCGATTCTCACTCGGACCCTCAGATTTTTAGGGGCGAAGCTCCTTAAGGCGGCACCCGTTCGTCCCTCGTAATCGTAGTCGTTGTGAGTAACCAGTCTTACGCTTTGACCTCCAAGGTGGTGCCGGTGGGAGATTTTTCCTGTGCGTTGTTGAACAATAAAAAATTCGCAGCCTTAGCTAAAAGCCGACTTCTTCTGTCTCTCATTCCCATTAGCAGCCATTCTTTACCTCCAAGGTAGTGCCTGGTGAGATTTCTCCTGTGCGTGATTAAACAATAAAAATTTTGTTCAAAACGCCGTTGATTGATGAAATAAACCAACGAAAGACGCCAGATGTTCTGTAAAAGCAAAACGAAAGAACGCCAGATGTTTCTAAAGCAAAACGAAAAGGCGCCAGCTGCTTAACGAAAGACGCCAGATGTTTTCTAAAGCAATGGTTTTCTAAACAATGAAAATTCACAGCGTACATGTAAAATTAAAGTGAGCTGCAAGTCGTCATAACTCATCGAACCTTTAGTGTAAACGCGCCCGATCTCACGTCGGTGATGATGTACTGGGCAGAATTCACGGAAGATTCACGGTTTACGGATGAACCTCCGCAGCTTCGCCCACTCATCATCATTCACTCCGTGGATATGCTGTGATTTTTTATTTATTTATTTTACTAGCATCTTTATGGATAATTCACGGTGTCTTTTATTTCCGAAGTAGTTTCAAGAAATAGCGCGGCTACGTGGTGGAACACCCGCTTGCAACGCAGGCGGCCTGGGTTCGATTCTCACTCGAACCCGAAGACTTTTATTGTTTATTTTATTTGCGCCTTTCTCGATTTTTCGGTCACGGGCAAGATGACGATTTTTCGCTCACCAGCAACGACGCAGACGCCGGAACTTCTGACAAGCGAGCTCTTTAACACTGACGCGTTGAAAAGGGACGCCCCATTAGCATGATTTGATTGAACTAATTTATCATCGATATCTAGCGTCCCGTCCAATGCGCGAGCTTACTCAAAAGGCCGTTAAAACGTCACTCGAAAAATGCATTGCCAAAAACGAACCTGTGTTAATTTGAGCGAATAAACAACCTCCTAATGAGGATCCGGAATTTCACATTTGAAACGCTACTACGAGGAGCAGGTGAGCCTTTTAGCGGACGAATACATTAATTTTGAGAAATGTATAATGAGAGGATCAATTGGTGCGTGATGTTCACCTTAAAAATTTGAAATAAGCAATAAAAATAAAATACTGAAAATGAAATTATTAGAAATATTTCAACACAACTCACCTGGCAAATGTTGTTAACCAATGACAATTTCGTTATCAACATTTCGTAGGATACTACAATTAAAATATTTCCAAAATGACTCTCAAGCTTTTTTATTAAAACCCTTTTTTTCCATTCGGACGTACATAACTGTGTATATAAAAATAATAAATATTCCCCCTAAAATTGATAAGGATTCTTCTTATTATTATTATTAATTTTGAAACGATGGTAAATCAATCAACAAATTAAAAAGTTCACGATAAAAACGCCGCTAAGTAAATTAAGCGTTGGTTGAGGATATCTAATGCAAATAATTGATGAAAAAATAAGTAATTTACATCCAGACAGTATTGCGGTGTTGAGTATGCAAATTTTGGAGATGCGTAAAAATAAATCCCTTTCTGGAATTGAAAGACTAAGTCAAACTTAAATCCATATTTCATTAGGTGGTAGGCCACCTTCAAAAGACGAAATTTTCTCACGAGTTGGATTTTTAGTTTTTTTTTTGTTTTGTTTTTTGTGCCCGCCCAAACACTCGAAACTATGTTGCGGCAAAAATTATCCTCCTATCGGTCATGAGTTTGCAAGTTACAGCAAGTTTTCCATACCCCATGCTCACATAGCGAAACCGAAAACACATTCTGCTTTTTTTTTTCGGAAGTGTCGTTTCCTCTATATTAACGATATTCACAATACTTTATACATTTTACTTTGACTGTTACATAAGAGGGTGTCATTGAATATAACTTTGTGTTCCGAATTGTTTTTAAATCTCTAAAAACGGCCACATGGGGCACGCACACCTCTCGCAAGCTCCGAGATCTTTGGTTGCGTTTTTCTCAAAATAAGAATTTGCTGCAAATCATGTGACGCTAATCTTTCATATCTTTTTTCTCTGTGTGCACTTCGAACTGAAATTTTGTATGATAGTTTGCAACACGTATACCTGTGAGGTAAACTAGATCAAAAGGAATTGATGGATTATTTTTGAATGCACAGCTGATTTCGCAAACAGGTTCAGTCTAAATTGGCTCCCTTTCCCCGTCTTTCTGGTTTTTTAACATTACTTCCTCAATATTTCCTGTATAATATTTATCCTAGTTCATTGCATAACTCCAACCTTCAGTAACGCAAATTCCAAAGCCTTACTGAAATAAGCCACACATTAGTCACTTATCGCGGCTGGCGTGACTACCACTTTTAATGCGATTTTTGACAAAAATCACCTCGCCCCCCCCCCCCTCCAAAAAAATATTATTATTTCGCATTATAAATGGCTGGGTAAGTTGAAAAAGACGTGTTTGTTTTGAAGAAAGAGTTCTTTCTACACTGACTGCTCCTAAAAAATTTTTTTTCACTGCCCTACCAGCTTAGGTAGCTTCAACTTACGGCAACTTACACAAATTACTTAAATTTCATTGCAATATCAAGACTATTCATTTTTCGGTATTATTTAAAAATACACGTTATGAAGAATTGAATTTCTTTATAAGATAATATTATTTATACTCTGCATTTATATACCCACGCTTAATTTACCTGGGGTACTTGAATTCTTCATTAGAAATGGCTATGGATCAGGTTTAAGGTTGCTGGTGATAATAAGACCTCGTTATGGCACTGAAACAATATGCAGCGCATATTTAGTCAAAATTTATTGAGTGCCAATATCGATATTTATTTGCGCCACATGTTCATTCCACTTAATGAGCCCTTATCATGTTACCCTTGCTCCTATAATGACGGCATTGCTCCATTTACCTAAAGGTTTATTCGCTAATGCCTAATTATACATCTTTCTCTTTGAGTGAATACAAGTTAGGATAATTAGTTCAAAGATTTCAAACTCATTACTTACAATCATAGCAATACAGATGAATCATGTTTTTAAGAACAAGACGTAATTTAAAAACAAGACGCGGAACGAGATCGAGCGTGCCGGTACGCGTGGGAGCCGCCTTCTTCGGCACGTTCCCCGGCGGCGGTCGCACGAGTACGGCAACCGCGTCGGCCGGGGCGACATTTCGAGCGCCGAAAGACGGGGAACCGCTGTTCGCATCGCTCCCATTTTCGGCGAGGATACCGGTGGCGCACGCCCGACGAGATCGAGCGTGCGGGAGCGCGCGGGAGCCGCGTTCTTCGAGACGTTCCCCGGCGGCGGTCGCACGAGTACGGCAACCGCGTCGGCCGGGGCGACCGACCCACGGGGGTCTGGGCGCTTATCGCTGCTACTCTAAGGGGCATCGGCCGCCCCGGCACACGGCGCGCCACTCGCAGAGAC
Source organism: Rhipicephalus sanguineus (assembly GCF_013339695.2). Lineage (NCBI taxonomy): Eukaryota > Metazoa > Arthropoda > Arachnida > Ixodida > Ixodidae > Rhipicephalus > Rhipicephalus sanguineus. The sequence goes on from NW_023614892.1 coordinate 38,608, forward strand.
AAAGTCCGAAACCGCGTCTGCCGGGGCGGCGGCCCCCGGAGACTTAAGTCCGAATCCCGTCAGCCGGGGCGACATTTCGAGCGCCGAAAAAACGGGGAACCGCTGTTCGCATCGCTTCCATTTTCGGCGAGGCTACCGGTGGCGGACGCCCGACGAGATCGAGCGTGCCGGAGCGCGGGGGAGCCGCTTTATTCGACACGTTCCTCGGCGGCGGTCGCACGAGTACGGCTACCGCGTCAGCCGGGGCGACATTTCTAGCGCCGAAAAACGGGGAACCGCTGTTCGCATCGCTCCCATTTTCGGCGAGGATACCGGTGGCGCACGCCCGACGAGATCGAGCGTGCCGGAGCGCGCGGGAGCCGCGTTCTTCGAGACGTTCCCCGGCGGCGGTCGCACGAGTACGGCAACCGCGTCGACCGGGGCGACATTTCGAGCGCCGAAAAACGGGGAACCGCTGTTCGCATCGCTCCCATTTTCGGCGTGGATACCGGTGGCGCACGCCCGACGAGATCGAGCGTGCCGGAGCGCGCGGGAGCCGCGTTCTTCGAGACGTTCCCCGGCGGCGGTCGCACGAGTACGGCAACCGCGTCGGCCGGGGCGACCGACCCACGGGGGTCTGGGCGCTTATCGCTGCTACTCTAAGGGGCATCGGCCGCCCCGGCACACGGCGCGCCACTCGCAGAGACAAAGTCCGAAACCGCGTCTGCCGGGGCGGCGGCCCCCGGAGACTAAGTCCGAATCCCGTCAGCCGGGGCGACATTTCGAGCGCCGAAAAAACGGGGAACCGCTGTTCGCATCGCTTCCATTTTCGGCGAGGCTACCGGTGGCGGACGCCCGACGAGATCGAGCGTGCCGGAGCGCGGGGGAGCCGCTTTATTCGACACGTTCCTCGGCGGCGGTCGCACGAGTACGGCTACCGCGTCAGCCGGGGCGACATTTCTAGCGCCGAAAAACGGGGAACCGCTGTTCGCATCGCTCCCATTTTCGGCGAGGATACCGGTGGCGCACGCCCGACGAGATCGAGCGTGCCGGAGCGCGCGGGAGCCGCGTTCTTCGAGACGTTCCCCGGCGGCGGTCGCACGAGTACGGCAACCGCGTCGGCCGGGGCGACATTTCGAGCGCCGAAAAACGGGGAACCGCTGTTCGCATCGCTCCCATTTTCGGCGAGGATACCGGTGGCGCACGCCCGACGAGATCGAGCGTGCCGGAGCGCGCGGGAGCCGCGTTCTTCGAGACGTTCCCCGGCGGCGGTCGCACGAGTACGGCAACCGCGTCAACCGGGGCGACATTTCGAGCGCCGAAAAACGGGGAACCGCTGTTCGCATCGCTCCCATTTTCGGCGTGGATACCGGTGGCGCACGCCCGACGAGATCGAGCGTGCCGGAGCGCGCGGGAGCCGCGTTCTTCGAGACGTTCCCCGGCGGCGGTTGCACGAGTACGGCAACCGCGTCGGCCGGGGCGACCGACCCACGGGGGTCTGGGCGCTTATCGCTGCTACTCTAAGGGGCATCGGCCGCCCCGGCACACGGCGCGCCACTCGCAGAGACAAAGTCCGAAACCGCGTCCTGCCGGGGCGGCGGCCCCCGGAGACTAAGTCCGAATACCGTCAGCCGGGGCGACATTTCGAGCGCCGAAAAAACGGGGGAACCGCTGTTCGCATCGCTATCATTTTCGGCGAGGCTACCGGTGGCGGACGCCCGACGAGATCGAGCGTGCCGGAGCGCGGGGGAGCCGCTTTATTCGACACGTTCCTCGGCGGCGGTCGCACGAGTACGGCTACCGCGTCAGCCGGGGCGACATTTCTAGCGCCGAAAAACGGGGAACCGCTGTTCGCATCGCTCCCATTTTCGGCGTGGATACCGTGGCGCACGCCCGACGAGATCGAGCGTGCCGGAGCGCGCGGGAGCCGCGTTCTTCGAGACGTTCCCCGGCGGCGGTCGCACGAGTACGGCAACCGCGTCGGCCGGGGCACACGGCGCGCCACTCGCAGAGACAAAGTCCGAAACCCGTCAGCCGGGGCGACATTTCGAGCGCCGAAAAACGGGGAACCGCTGTTCGGATCGCTCTCATTTTCGGCGTGGGGACCGGTGGCGCACGCGCGACGAGATCGAGCGTGCCGGAGCGCGCTGGAGCCGCGTTCTTCGAGACGTTCCCCGGCGGCGGTCGCACGAGTACGGCTACCGCGTCAGCCGGGGCGACATTTCGAGCGCCGAAAAACGGGGAACCGCTGTTCGCATCGCTCCCATTTTCGGCGTGGATACCGGTGGCGCACGCCCGACGAGATCGAGCGTGCTGGAGCGCGCGGGAGCCGCGTTCTTCGAGACGTTCCCCGGCGGCGGTCGCACGAGTACGGCAACCGCGTCGGCCGGGGCGACCGACCCACGGGGGTCTGGGCGCTTATCGCTGCTACTCTAAGGGGCATCGGCCGCCCCGGCACACGGCGCGCCACTCGCAGAGACAAAGTCCGAAACCCGTCAGCCGGGGCGACATTTCGAGCGCCGAAAAACGGGGAACCGCTGTTCGGATCGCTCTCATTTTCGGCGTGGGGACCGGTGGCGCACGCGCGACGAGATCGAGCGTGCCGGAGCGCGCTGGAGCCGCGTTCTTCGAGACGTTCCCCGGCGGCGGTCGCACGAGTACGGCTACCGCGTCAGCCGGGGCGACATTTCGAGCGCCGAAAAACGGGGAACCGCTGTTCGCATCGCTCCCATTTTCGGCGTGGATACCGGTGGCGCACGCCCGACGAGATCGAGCGTGCCGGAGCGCGCGGGAGCCGCGTTCTTCGAGACGTTCCCCGGCGGCGGTCGCACGAGTACGGCAACCGCGTCGGCCGGGGCGACCGACCCACGGGGGTCTGGGCGCTTATCGCTGCTACTCTAAGGGGCATCGGCCGCCCCGGCACACGGCGCGCCACTCGCAGAGACAAAGTCCGAAACCGCGTCTGCCGGGGCGGCGGCCCCCGGAGACTAAGTCCGAATCCCGTCAGCCGGGGCGACATTTCGAGCGCCGAAAAAACGGGGAACCGCTGTTCGCATCGCTTCCATTTTCGGCGAGGCTACCGGTGGCGGACGCCCGACGAGATCGAGCGTGCCGGAGCGCGGGGGAGCCGCTTTATTCGACACGTTCCCCGGCGGCGGTCGCACGAGTACGGCAACCGCGTCAGCCGGGGCGACATCTCGAGCGCCGAAAACCGGGGAACCGCTGTTCGGATCGCTCTCATTTTCGGCGTGGGGACCGGTGGCGCACGCGCGACGAGATCGAGCGTGCCCGAGCGCGCGGGAGCCGCGTTCTTCGAGACGTTCCCCGGCGGCGGTCGCACGAGTACGGCAACCGCGTCGGCCGGGGCGACCGACCCACGGGGGTCTGGGCGCTTATCGCTGCTACTCTAAGGGGCATCGGCCGCCCCGGCACACGGCGCGCCACTCGCAGAGACAAAGTCCGAAACCGCGTCTGCCGGGGCAGAGGCCCCCGGAGACTAAGTCCGAATCCCGTCAGCCGGGGCGACATTTCGAGCGCCGAAAAAACGGGGAACCGCTGTTCGCATCGCTTCCATTTTCGGCGAGGCTACCGGTGGCGGGCGCCCGACGAGATCGAGCGTGCCGGAGCGCGGGGGAGCCGCTTTATTCGACACGTTTCTCGGCGGCGGTCGCACGAGTACGGCAACCGCGTCAGCCGGGGCGACATTTCGAGCGCCGAAAAACCGGGGAACCGCTGTTCGGATCGCTCTCATTTTCGGCGTGGGGACCGGTGGCGCACGCGCGACGAGATCGAGCGTGCCGGAGCGCGCGGGAGCCGCGTTCTTCGAGACGTTCCCCGGCGGCGGTCGCACGAGTACGGCCACAACGGCGGACCCATGGCGGTCTGGGTGCTTATCGCTGCTATCTTAAGGGGGCACGTGCGGCCCCGGCAGACGCGGATGAACTGCATGCTGCTCTTCAGCGCGCGTCTTTTTCGCGCCCCTGACTCGACGAGGAACGTTGTCCAGTGCGTGCCGCTGCGACTTGAGCGCTGTTGCGCGATGGACGGTCCTTCTTAGCGTTGGGCACCGAGACAGACCCGAACCGCGTCAGCCGGGGCGACGCCGGCCGACGACGTGGGCGACAAGTCAGGCACGCTTTCGCACGACATCCCCGGTGAAAATTTCACGAGTACGGGGCCGTTGTTTACGACTTGGGCATGGTGCTGCCGACGTAGAGATGCGCCGATTCGTCGCCGGCTCGAGGTGCCGCACGTTTTCGCACCACATCGCCGGTGAAAATTTCACGAGTACGGGCCCGTTCTTTACGACTTCGGCATTGTGCTGCCGACGTAGAGATGCGCCGATTCGTCGCCGGCTCGAGGTGCCGCACGTTTTCCCACCACATCGCCGGTGAAAATTTCACGAGTACGGGCCCGTTCTTTACGACTTCGGCATTGTGCTGCCGACGTAGAGTTGAGCCGATTCGCGGCCGGCTCAAGGTGCCGCACGTTTTGGCACGACGTCCCCGGTGAAAATTTCACGAGTACGGGGCCGTTGTTTACGGCTTCGGCATGGTGCTGCCGACGTAGAGTTGAGCCGATTCGTGGCCGGCTCAAGGAGGCGCACGTTTTCGCACCACATCGCCGGTGAAAATTTCACGAGTACGGGGCCGTTGTTTACGACTTCGGCGTCGTGCTGCCGACGTAGAGTTGAGCCGATTCGTGGCCGGCTCGAGGTGCCGCACGTTTTCGCACCACATCGCCGGTGAAAATTTCACGAGTACGGGCCCGTTTTTTACGACTTCGGCATCGTGCTGCCGACGTAGACTTCGTGGTCGGCTCAAGGTGCCGCACGTTTTCGACCGCATCCTCGGTAAAAAATTTACGAGTACGGGCAAAATGCGACCCATGGAGGTCTGGGTACTTATCGCTGCTATTATGTGGGGGTCCCAGAGAGCAGCTGCGCGAAAGCGACCGTGGTGTCTGATATGCGGCGGGCTTCGGCTTCGTCAAGCGTGTCCCACGTATTGCTCGAACGGGTACTCACGGCGCTCGTCTGCAGCCTCATCCGCTTGATGCGTTAGGGGCTGGTTGTCGGACGGAGCTGTTTCCACATATCGAGGTGTGTTCCGTATCGTCCTCGGGCGATTCAAATGCGAAAGCGCCGAAGACGCGGGCGTGACCCGTCGTCTGGCGGCTTTGCCGTCTCGGCTACGTTGCTAGTGCCGACCGGTCCGACAGTGCCGCGGGCTTGGGCAACCCGCATGGCGTGACCGAGTCGATGCAACGAATACGCGAGCATGAACGCGCTTCTTGCCGCGCGGCCACATTCTACCCTGCGGGGAGGAGGCTGCTGCGAGCTCGAACGCCGTCATCTCGGAGTGCAAAGTGCTACCCTTTGCGAAAACGAGCGTGTTGGGGCGCCTGAAGGTGGCCTCCGCAACGCAAAGGCTGCGTCCGGCCAGCCACCGGCGAGGACGGACGCGCAGTCGAACGATTACCTGGTTGATCCTGCCAGTAATCATATGCTTGTCTCAAAGATTAAGCCATGCATGTCTAAGTACATGCCGAAATAAGGCGAAACCGCGAATGGCTCATTAAATCAGTTATGGTTCCTTAGATCGTTTCTTCCTACTTGGATAACTGTGGCAATTCTAGAGCTAATACATGCAGTGAGCCTGGAGCCCTTTGGGTAACGGGTGCTTTTATTAGACCAAGATCGATCGGGTTTCGGCCCGTATTGTGTGGTGACTCTGGATAACTTTGTGCTGATCGCATGGCCACGAGCCGGCGACGTTTCTTTCAAGTGTCTGCCTTATCAACTTTCGATGGTAGGTTACTTGCTTACCATGGTTGTTACGGGTAACGGAGAATCAGGGTTCGATTCCGGAGAGGGAGCCTGAGAAACGGCTACCACATCCAAGGAAGGCAGCAGGCGCGCAAATTACCCACTCCCGGCACGGGGAGGTAGTGACGAAAAAATTCGGCAGATCCCACGTACACCGGGAGTCGATGTTATGCGAAGCATGCGGCGGGAAGGTGACTGTGGCGTAACCTTTTTTACTGAGTAACCTTTTTTCCTGAGCGACACGTTACAAACTGACGCTAAAGATTTGTATAAATTTTATACGCACACACACGCACACACATATATATACAATAAATATATATATATATATATTATATATATATATATATATATATATCTATATATATATATATATATGTTGAAGAGCCGCATATGTGTTATATATCCAGTTGTTTACGGTTGGGTAACGCTGCGAATGGCAGCGTGAGTATTACCAACACCAGAAGCGGTAGGCTGACATGTAGTGCTATACGTGTCCCAAGAACGCGCGCACGTTTCACGAATCCTTGTGCATGTGTGCAAGAAGTTCTTGACAGTTCTTGAACAAGGGCATCATCACCGTGATCAGTGAGCACCAGCAGCTGGTCATGACTTGTTATAGGATTCGGTCGTGATCGCGGAGAAGAGGGGTTCATGTGTAGTGAAGTATGAGGTATAGTACAGCTGTTGGAAATCGTCGATGCTTCGGCCACTTCGTCGACAAATTGTCTGTCGATAGTGCCGGCGACATGTCGGAACTTGAAGTCACCCTTCGCGTTGGTGAGGTATAGGCCGTCGGGGCTGGTAGGCATGTATAGTGCTACGTAGACCAACATCAGTGGATGGTGTTTGTCGTATTCGTAGACTACCTGGGCGTATGTGCCCTACGTAGCCTAGTCTACAAAGCGGCTGTCAATCAATCTGGCATCATCCTCGGTCAGCATGAGGCCATCGCCCAGCTTCGTAAGAAATGAAGAGGACACTGCGTCGTTCTGGTAGACGAAGGGCACTGTACGGTGCGGTGATGTGGATATCATATGTAACTTTCGTTAATGTGTTCCTCCGGGGTCGAGCAATGCGTCAATATAGCTTGCTGAATCAAAGGAATACAAACGTAATGTTTACTAAACTGCTATATAAGCTGAGCCAACACTGGAACCACAGACGTTAATCTGATATGACGCCTGTATCGTAAGTAGATATGTAATGTTTATTGCTTTCTTGTAAAATTAGATAGGCAGCACCACAACCACAACTGACGTTGCACCGATATTAAGCCTGCGTAGGCTGTTTTTCCAAACCAGTTTATAGACCTGCCGTGGCTCAGTGGTAGAATACTATTGCCACGCAGAATGCTTGAGTTCAATTCCTGCTGGATCCTAACTTTCATTCTTTTCATTCTTTGAGTCAGCGCTGCCGATGTTGGTTTTCCTTAACGCTCTAGCATTAAGTAGTTCCCAATGTTTGTTCTCGCCGTTCCTGGGTAGATATAAACTGTCAATCAGCTGTGGCGCATACCCGTACACCGCGGCCCGTAGTAAAGGGTATGTGCCACACGTGTCTAGTGGAAAGGGTTTTGACGACGTACGCGACAGGCTTTTGACGTTATTCATGTCATGACCCGCAATCATATTCGTAAAATCCTCTTACCCTCCCATGCAAATTTTGGTCTACACCAAGTTAAGGAGGCGATCATGAGAGCACCCAGACGTAGGCGGCTAGATAGATAGATACATAGCTAGATAGATAGTAGATACGTA
>NW_023614893.1:0-92532 GCF_013339695.2 Rhipicephalus sanguineus
AGCCAAAACTAATCGATCTTACAGTGGATGTTAAAGAAGCGGCCGCAGTAGGATGATGACAATAGCCACAACCTGATAGGAGGGATACGCACTATATAAGCTCGAGTTCATGTTTGTAAAAAAAAATATAGTATGATTATATATATATGATTAGATATAATATATATATATATATAATCGTATATATATATATTATAATATATATATATAATATAGTATATATATATATATATATATATATATAAAATGAAAAGGAAGCATTCGCGACTGTTTTTCTTCCTAATAAACAATTCTCTTTAAAATTGTGCACTGCAAAAACAAGCGTCCGCTCTCCACCTTGTTCTGCTCATCGTAAAAGTTTCCCTCCATGGACTTAAAAGGCTGCCGGAAAACTCCTTAAGCCTTGAGTAATAACCCTGCGAATAGACAGTATGCTTTCTCAAAACGATAAACGAACACGACAAGATGGAATGAAGTAAATGCTTCAAAACGAACAAACGCCTGTAGTCCTCTTTACTCGGAGCAATGTAATTCGGGACAAGTCCGTTCGTACAGCCCTACCTTTCCAGATAGGTGTAAGCGGAAACGCTTCCCGAATGCGTTTCTTTCTTTGTTCGCGTCTGCCTTCTAAAAAACTTCCCAGCACAGGCTCGCTTCAAGAGAAAGGAGACGGCATTCCACGTTTAGACTTTGAGAACCGCCAACTAAATGCGACCAAAGGTGAGTATCCTGCAAAGTAGGGACGCAATAGTGAACGGAAGAGCGAGAAAGACCATCTTTAAGGACAGGAAATCGATACTGGCGAGGCTCGAAGACGTTGCACTCTCGCTCTATAGTAGAGAGGGGGGGGGGGGGTCCTTGCTGACGTTACGTCGGTCGACGTCGCGTTCTACGTGGCTTAATGCTGCCCTAAATTTCTCCGGCAGCTGCGGACTCCCTGTCTACTCGCTGGATCGGCGGTCGTTCGTTGCTTTCTTTGTGTGCTGCTTATGAAGCTTGACAGGTATGCACCCGACCTTTAGGCGAGGAATTGGAACATGAAGCGCGAAGGTTTTAAACCGAGGGTTTAAAAAGTGCGGAAATATCGAAAGCTCAGCACGTTCAGCTGTCTAAGCGCTTAAATAAGACCTGCGTGTGAGGGGTAGGAGGTGAGTGCTGGCGTACCTGCTGAACTTATAAAGAGAGAAGGTAAGAAGCGAGAACGCGCTTTTACGAAACGAAGTTTCTTACGATCGTGCCAGGCTGATTTAAAATGAAAAAAAAGAAAGAAAGAGAATGCTTGAAAAGTGCGACACGAATATATTTTGCGTGGGAAGTAGAAGCATATTGAAATGTACATGTGTCTACTTGAAGTGTTTGGAAAATGAAGCAAATGTTTTACTTAGTACAAGCGGGAAAGGATTTCCCGTCGTGCATGTTACAACGTGGGGAGTAATAGGTAAGGGGAAAGTAAACTTGGGAAAAGTAAGCTAAATCGTGCAGGCAAGGAAAGTAGTTTGAGGGGAAGAAAGTACTGATAGGTACGAAGGTTTTTCGGTGGAAAAGTGACACTCGAAGTGCTTGCTCATTTACAATCTGTCGCCCGAGAAACCGCATCGCTACAACGTAGTTCGTCAAGCGTATGGGAATCACTGAATCAATGCCTGAATTCCTAAAGGGCCCTTAAACCATTCAGAGTTAAAAGACGAGGGAGTGGTTTCTTTCTCGACTTCAGTACCCTTCACACAGGCGGTATCTCCTCCTCGCCATTTATTTCTTCATAAAACGCGTGCACAATGTCACCACTGAGCGTTCAGCCTATCAGGATTTCGCGCTTGCATTCGGAAACGCACAAGCCGAAGTGAAATCAGGCGATCGCGCACGATAGTCATACGGGACAAGGCAGAACGGGTGGGCGACTGCATAGCAAAGCAGGGTAGGAGACAATTCACCACCGATATTTCTCGTATGTGGACCAATCGAGAATATGTACCTTAATGACATCACGTGAATCACCGTTCTGGCGTTACGAAGTGCGCCGGAAAAGACGAGAAACGCCAAGAGAGAATAACACGCTCGTTTTTGTATTTTCACAGGCTGTTGAGGCGCCCCTTATGCACCCAGATTTTCCAAGAGCAACGTCAAAGATTTTGTTGTTGCAGTTTTGTGAAAACTAAATGATCGCTATACAAGACGGCGAGTTGGGCTAGCTGGTAGGTAGACGTACATGCTTAAAATTTAGTCTGTCGACTGAGTCATTACAACACAGACATTACTCCCCAATGCCCAGATTGCAGAGAACTTCATTGTTCACTCTCGCACATGCTATGGCAATGTCCCGCTTTACCTCAGGGACTTCTCACCAGTGAGTCCGACTGGGAAGAGGCACTCAGGAGCTCCGAGCTCCACCAACAACTCAAGGCAGTCCAGAGGGCCCAAGAACTGGCGGAACGCCATCACGTTCCCGACCCGACTCAGGCGTCGCCTACGGTAGCGGCTGCTAGGGTGTCCCCCCTGGATCCCTCTGCGGCTTAAACTCCTCAGGACTGATGAATAAAAGTTCTTGACTGACTGACTGACTGACTGAAGCACACAGAACACGCGGAATGCGGAAGTAGATTTATTAGTAGAGTAAGCGCTGTACTGTCTACTTCCACTGTCCGCGTCTTCGGTGCGCTTCACAATAATTTTTAAACTAAATGATCGATCATAACATAAATGTTTCTGAAGAAAAGGTTAGGTAACATATCGTGAATAAACGAACGAAAGAAGGGGACTGAATTGATGGGCTCGTTTCTTTTTGTTATACATGTGCACAACCTAATGAAGCCAACAGACAATGAAACCAAGGAAAAAATAGAATAAATTGTCTCCTTTGACTTCAATTCCTTTCCATATATGACATGATTGCTACACTACAGTTATAAACTACAAATAATGCCCCTAAGCTTTCCTGGGATTCATTGCCTGTTGGCTTCATTATATATACTATGAACGAAGAAACGCGAAGGTAATAGGAATTGAGCTGTTGGTTAAAAAAACGCGATGTGAATGAATGAAAGCATGACGGGCTGCTGGTACGACTGTCGTTAATGTTATGAATAAGTGTTTTAAATGGGTGAGCCATCGCTTCTACACCTTAATGCGTAATTCATCTCAATATTCAGATTTACATTAGCGACCCAGTTCTACTATGCCTACAGCGCGTAGCTGACAAGTCTTATCGCAATTTTCAAGCTGATGTTTCAAGCTGAGCTTGACTGCCTGGCTTTCTCTGATTTGCTGCCGTGGACGTTGACATATATTTTGGAGAGAGAAAACTGCAGTCGATGAAAGTGTAAGGTTTAAAATGCAGGTAAACTTTACAGCAGTTACAAATGTATGTACTACCTTCTGCGGTAGTAAGATACGATATGTTGGCATTTACATTCTCCAAGTGTCAATCAATGCTGAGTAGCGCTTTCTAATTTATTAGAAAAAAGTTTGAAACTCGCTCGCGGGCATTAATCGTGAAACAGAAAAGTAATAGATAAAGAAGAGATCTGTGTAGGCGTTCAGAACGTAGGTAATTCCTTCGAATCTTATCTCGCCTTCCATTTCGTTTCAGCGCAGCTGTCGTCAAGAGAGAAGATAGATGAAAAGCAACGAATCCGAGTTCTTACTGGTCCCTCACTTCTTGCGGATTTGCGGAGATTAATTTTGTACTGCGGAGAGCGCGGGTGGATAATATTTCGGTGTTAAAAAAAAAGAAAGAAGAAGAAATCCGCCGCACTCTAATCTTCTACACGCACCAACAAGTTTCGCTTGAGTAAGGAGAATTTAAGCACTGCTGTTTGCCCAAGCATACTAACGAGAAAGGTGAAATTTTTGGTTATTTCAAAGATACTGAGACAGAACTGCTTTTCATCTTAGTTGTCGTGTGTGCAGATTAGGCCTGGCTGCATGGAAACTTCGCGTTTGGGATGTTTGTTTTTGTATACCTGCATTTTATTCCAGTAATGACGATTTCGCACTTTGAAAACACCTGGGTGTGTGCGGACCCCATTCATTAAGCCGTGCACGTGTAGGTATTTCACGGAAGGATATAACTAGTGAAGGTGTTGCAGGCAGCGTTAGTCTCCAATTTTATGTTGATGGCCCTTTCTGTTTCAACTTACCTAGGGATTTTTAATGCTTTTAACTTTTTTTTGTAGCCTCGAATGTTCTCGTATTCTATTTGACACGCGTTAAACGTATCGTCAGAAAATTCCATAGAATTCCAACCTATTTAGTTGGTTATGCTTTCCTCCTCCAAAAAAGACATTCATCAATGTGGCTTTCCAGGCAAGAAATGACATATATTCAAAGACACGAAGCATGATGGCGCATTATCATGGCAATAATTTTGCTCAGGCATGGTCCAAGCACGGCCGCTAAATAAAAAAGTACCGCTCCAAGCCATCCACATGTTTTCTTCTTTCCTTCGAGAGGTTTCTGTTTTGTGACCATGTAATTGTAATTCGGAAATACGTTTATATATTTTACGCATAAATTAAAAAAAATATATTACCAAAACATATTTTCTGTAAAAAGTAAAAAAAAAATGTTAGTGCAAGAAATAGGAGGCGGAAGGAGCCCTTTCTGGCGTACGATTTCGTGTATTATTTGGTTATTATTTTTTTAGTTTGTGCTAAAAGCATCTCAAATCGGAACAACGGAGTTTAGAGTGCGGAAAGACTCAAAACACAAGCTACGCACTCCTCTAAGAGGGCGCTTTCTTGTCGCAGTCGCAGCCAGACTGAGCATTGTAAAAAAATGATTTCGACTATACTTGTAGGTTTTAGATGCGAATATTTAGCTAACGCAATGGCATGTGTTCGTATTTGTGTTCTTTAGTGTATTCGTGTTTTCTAGCTCTTTTAGTTTTGTTTTTGAATTACGCTCCTAATGAAACGTGACCGCCCAGGCAGGGTCACAATAGGTCAAATACAATTCCTCTGGCTTTTTTTTTAGCCGCAAAAAAAAAAAAAAACACTTTCTCACCAATTTCGCAATTTCTGAACTTTGAGCGTATCTAGTGAAAAAAAAAAACGATGCACTTCCTGGCCACATCATTTGTTCCATTCAGTGCACAAGTGAAATTAAATGTCATGAATATTTCAGTTCCCTTTGCTGTCACAGAAATTTTGAGGGAAAGAAATCCCAAACATGGTAAAGGGCCCAAAATAAATGCATTTAAAGAATTTATTGCTGCAGACAAGTTAAACTGAGGTTGGTAAAACTCCGACACATATTGGCTTTATTATTTGCGATTAAAAAAAATTTTTTTTTCTGGTTTTCGCGCTCACCATTACACTTCATAATTGTTCTGAAACTTATGTGGTTTACCAAGAACGCCGAAGTTTAAAAATAGTTTTCTAAGAAAGGCCATTTTTAAAAAATTTTTTAAAAATCTCACCGAATTCAAGGACGTTGTCTACCACATTATACGCAATCAGCGTTGTATTATTTCAGTTGCTAACAAGTTATAATGCGTCAAATGTGACCAACTCAGCCTAGCGGGCACGCCACTGATTTTGTGCTGCAAATAGAATACAAGTCGTTCAAAATAATGGTATGCGACCTCATTCCCAAGCAGCTGTTCTAAAACAACAAATGCGCATACAGGTTTCATTGTGCGGCAATCATGGTGCGGCAAAGAGGAGGAGAATGAATGAATGAAAGGCATGGAGGTCAACCAGACGCGCGTCCGGTTTGCTACCCTACACCGGGGAAAAGGGATGAAGGGATTAAAAGAAAGAAAGAAGAGGGAAGGAGGCATTGTCATGGTACATGGTGCGGCAAGCTTTGTCTTTTTATCAGCTGCTCGGCAAAGTTGAGTACACGACCCGTAGCGGCGGCCTTTCGAGTCTGCGGGCGTTCACATTACCAGTGCCGCCTCGATTGCGGACGAGCTCCGCTTGCGCGTGAAAACAACGTTTAGAGGGCGAATGAGATAAGGAATGAATCACTGTGAAAAGTAAAAGCTCCTAATTCCCAACATTCGTCCATATCTTGTAACGAGAACTGTAGAAGAACTGACAATTTGGCGTGTTCGATGTGGTTATACATGTTGAGTGGTTAAACATACTCGTTTCGAGCTGAGCCACTCAACATGTTTAACGAGAACTGTGCCGGTAGATTGCAGTCAGTGCTTCCAGTGCTGCACACATTTGTTGCTTCCTCTTTTCAGATGGCCTATAAATGGCGCAGGAAGCAAGTACGTCACGTTTAAAGAAAGGTGTCATACATGATCACGCTGGTCGAACAACTCAAAGTGGAGTTGTCCTGCTTTTCGTCCACGGAGTCTCGTTTTTGCCAGGTGTTAACAGAAGTGTGTCCTTTACTTTATGAAAGTACCACTGATACATTACTGTATTCTCGTGTGTCTGTAGAGCTGATATTCAACACAAGCTGTGCGTTTATCACGATATTTCGCGGCTTCGGGCATAACAGCAGAGAGGAGTCGGTTTGCCATGTTTGTGATTTCTTTTTTCATGAACATTTGCTGGCAGGCTAGTTGGTGATGCATAGTTCACAGGTAAAAACAACACAAACGAAACGAAACACCGGGACAGAATGCTGACTTCAACTAACGGTTTATTCTTGGGTGAGCTTGCCTATTTATGAAAAACCATCAAAATCAGACAAGATATCTAAAAAAAAACAGAACAAGAAAAACTATGAAGCCTTCACCACAAACACGTGCGCCACTGCGTCATCATCTCCAGAACATTTCCCGTGTCTTCCTTTTGTTTCGTTTCGTTTGTGCTGTTTTTACCTATGAACTTTTTTCATGAAATGTCCTTCGACATCAAAGGGAAATAAAATAGTCTTAAGACGTAATTTCACTTGTTTCTTGAATAGAATAAATATTGTGACCCGGAAGTGCACTGTTTTTTTTTCACTGGGAGCGCTAAAATTCAAAGTTTGAAATTGGCAGAAAAGTATTCTTTTTTGAGGCGAATATTTGTATATAGTATTTTTTTAGGTGAACAAGCTTTTTTTTCGTGAGAGAGAGAGAGAAAATAAGAATAAAAGAAAGGCGGGGAGGTTAACCAGGGCTGAGCCCGGTAGGCTACCCTGCACTGGGGAAGGGGGAAGGAAAGTTAGAGAGGAGGAGAGAAAGTCACTTCGAAGTTTTTGTTCTGGCTCTAAAATCAGCGCCTAGAGTACATTTCATCAAAATCGGCAGGGGTTACCGGCATCTCATGTTCGTTCTTATGTGGACAAACCAACTTCCTTCTTTGGTGTAGCTGGTAGTCTGACATTTATGGTACGCTTTTACCGTTAATAAACGTAGTATGTCATTACATGTTGACGTCTGCAGTTTTTCATCGAGTAAACATGACATTCACATTTTAATGTACTTTTCGGTTTAAGAAGAGTCAATAACATTCATCTTTGAGTCTTTTCGAAAGATAAAAGGTCAATATTCACGTGCAAAAAGACAGTTCTGCGTTTCTCACTATATCACAATCAATGTATAGAGAAACAACATGTTACGATCGCCAAGAACGTGCATCCAGAGAACACGCTTGCTGCTACTACAAGCGCGCGTATGCATAATAACTATTTTCGCACCGCACTGTCACGTGGAGATAGATAGATAGATAGATAGATAGATAGATAGATAGATAGATAGATAGATAGATAGATAGATAGATAGATAGATAGATAGATAGATAGATAGATAGATAGATAGATAGATAGATAGATAGATAGATAGATAGATAGATCGCGGTTTCGGAAAGTCACCGAGTGCAACTCACGTGCAACTGTGTGGAGCTTCCGCGGAGCAAATAATCATAGTGTAGCGCAGACATAAAATAGAGACACAGAGACGCACACCAGAGGCGCTACTTACAACTTTAATGGAAAATTGATGAAATACAGAATATATATATCGCGGAGCACTTTACCTCGATGACATGATGGCAGTTCCATCGGAGCTGTCATGGCCAGATCGAGCGGCACATCTCTTCAGTCATTTCCGACAAAACCACAATGGCTTGAACCCCATTTAACGACAATGCCAAGCTCTTTTTCAACTCCAACGGTAACGTTTTCTTGTGTGCGCAGCAAGTTCGTTTGTGAGGTTCACGGTTCAACGCACAGAGAAGCTGCCTTGGAATCGCAGAAGTTTGACTATTTTGGTCGTGTTCCTTCACTAATTTAGTTTAGAAAAATATCCAAGTAAAGCGACAAAGGAATGATCGCAGAACGTAAGGTGGAGACATGGCGAGAGAATATCTTTTTGCGGGTTGTTTATTAGATCCTTTAGGTAAATTCTATTTGAAGTGGTCGCTTGGCGAAATCATCTAAGCAAGTTTTTTGTGTGGCCTGCCACTTTTTTTATTTGTGAAATTTTACTGCGCCATGTTTCTGAAGGACTTACATGTCGATCTTCTCGTAGATGTAGTCTGTAACACGTCGTTCTCCGAATGTGACGTTAACTGCAAGCTGACGCACAATACCTACGTATTTTGATATTTAGACCTAAGACCACTTTATCGTAAGCGTCAAGCGGAATATCCATAGGTTATATTGCGATAGGTCATACCCGCCTGTACGCAGGGGCTGCTTGACGTATCCTCTATTTCACGGCATATGACAGTCTGCGCTTTCTTAACCACTGGTTTAGAGCGGAAAAATTCATTACTAGCACTACGTCAACTGCACAATTCATTGGGTTAGTATTCGTCGATATACGGATGCCCCCTAACATGAGCGCGAAAATATCACAGGTATAGGCCATGTCTCTGTACCAGCTACCTTAACTATGAGTGCAAATCAGCGCAACCGACACGAGGAGACAGAAGAGAGGACACAGAGCGCTGAGTCTCAGAGTTCTGTGTCCTCTCTTCTGTCCTCTCCCGTCAGTTGCGATTTGCACTCATAATCATGTTGCACCAACACGCCAAATCCTAGAATTTTCTACCTTTACTAGTTATCACACGAAAAGAAAAATCATCTGCGACGTGCAGTTACAGATAATCTATTATTTGCGTGTATGCTGTAGTATAAATCTAGGTTTATACTGCTTAAGCTTCAACAAATGTTGCCAGCGCACAGCTGCGGGAGGCCCCCGATTCTGATTCCGCTTTCATTGCTGTCAATTCCCGCGAAAGTTTATGCGTCACACTCACGTCCTTTAAAACTTTCTATTCATCTTGCTCTTTGTAATAACTGATGAAATCCAGAACATGAGACGCGTTAATGGTTTTGTTTTTTTAGGACTGCGAGACGCCTCGGTTTCTAATGAAATTTCACTGTCTTACACGCTGCGCATTGTACGGTCAAGGAGTGCAGAAACCACAAGAAGCCGGCGTGTGTGTGGACGCGATCCCTCGATCCTCAGTGAGTAATATTTGATATGCCTCCTAGCTTTTTCCTAGGAAAACACGTTGTGAATGTACACTGCTATAAGTAAAAGGCTTTAGTTAGTGAGCTATCTGGAAAAGAAGATTTAATTATAAACTTGTGAAGGTGTAAATATTGTTGACGTTAGTCCGACGTTATCGACCGTCGAGCGAGACCGCCTTCTTGCGCTGATCCACAAGTTCCACGGCTGCTTCTCATCAACTTCAAGAGTTGGTCAAACGCCGCTCACAAAGCACCGCATCATCACAGATTCTGACGCCAGACCCATCAGGCAAAATCCTTATCGTGTTGCCCCAAAGGAGCGTGATGCAATTCAAAAGCAGGTGAAAACGATGCTGGAAGATGGCGTTATTCGGCCATCTAACAGTCCTTGGGCATCGCCTGTAGTACTCGTAAAAAAGAAGGACGGCAGCTTGCGTTTCTGCGTCGACTACCGGAAGCTCAACCAGATCACAAAGAAGGATGTGTATCCGCTGCCGCGTATTGATGATTCCCTGGATAGACTACGAAACGCACGCTACTTTTCGTCAATGGACTTGAAAAGCGGCTACTGGCAGATTGAAGTGGATGAGAGAGACCGTGAGAAGACCGCTTTTGTCAAGCCCGACGGACTTTATGAATTTCAGGTTCTCCCTTTCGGTTTGTGTTCGGCGCCAGCAACGTTTCAGCGTCTAATGGACACTGTACTATCAGGACTTAAGTGGCAAACCTGCCTGGTGTACCTCGATGACGTGATTGTCTTTTCTGCTACGTTCGATGAACACTTAAGAAGACTGGAAGCAGTTTTCGAAGCAATACGCGTAGCCGGTCTTACATTGAAACCTGAAAAATGCCACTTTGGCTTTCACGAACTTCAATTCCTCGGACACGTCGTCAGCAGCCAGGGGATCCGACCCGATCCGGATAAGATTGCTGCCGTGGCGAATTTTCCTACCCCATCAGACAAAAAATCAGTGCGACGTTTTTTGGGACTATGTGCCTACTATCGGCGGTTTATTGCCAATTTTTCGCGCATCGCATGGCCATTGACACAGCTCACCAGGGAAGACGTCCCCTTCGCATGGGGCGAAGACCAGCAGCGGGCATTTCACGAGATTCGTCAACGCATGCAAACGCCTCCCGTGCTCGCCCACTTCGATGAAGACGCGCCGACGTTATTGCACACCGACGCTAGTAACGTGGGTCTTGGAGCAGTGCTCGTACAATGGCAGGACAACAGTGAAAAGGTGATCGCCTATGCCAGTAGGACGCTGTCCCGAGCAGAAGCCAACTACGCTACGACCGAGAAAGAATGCCTCGCCATGGTATGGGCAGTTCTGAAATTCCGTCCGTATTTGTACGGTCGCTCGTTCACCGTTCTCAGCGATCACCATTCACTCTGTTGGTTAATTAATCTGAAAGATCCATCCGGCCGTCTCGCACGATGGAGTCTTCGGCTCCAAGAATTCGACTTCACTGTTGCTTACAAATCAGGAAAACGACACGCCGATGCCGACTGTCTTTCTCGGTCTCCTGTTGAGACAGCAGCCCAAGACGACGACGACACGGCCTTTTTGGGCGTCGTTGACACTGCCGCTTTTTCACAACAGCAGCGGGACGATCCTGAACTGCTACCGCTTATTCATTACCTGGAAGGACGAACCAGTAGCGTGCCGAAATTATTCGCAAGGGGGCTGACGTCGTACTGCTTGCGCAATGACGTACTTTATAAGAAGAACTTCTCACCTACTGGCAGCAGCTACTTACTCGTCGTTCCCTCGTCGCTTCGACGTGAGGTCCTACACGCCTGCCACAACGAACCGACCGCTGGTCACTTGGGCTACACCCGGACATTGGCGAGGATTGGGCAATACTATTACTGGCCGAGACTTGCTGCGGCCGTAAAAACTTACGTGCAGACATGTCTCGATTGCCAGCGTCGCAAACCGCCATCCGTCAAGCCAGCCGGTCTGTTGCAGCCTGTCCAAGTGCCGACAACACCATTTGCACAAATCGGCATGGATTTTCTGGGCCCCTTCCCAACGTCTGCTACCGGAAATAGGTGGATAATCGTCGCCACAGATATGAAGAAACAGAAGCTTTAAAATGAATCTTAACTATACTCGCGAAGAAAATTTGAACGAGGTAGGCATTTCCTACAGTGCTTTAATTACAAGAATATGACGGAACTGAATTTTCACGCTCCTAATACCAAATAATTTTTTTCACCCAACATGAACTTGATTCAACACTGTTAGGACGAAACATTTCTAAACTTGTAGGTGTAGGTGCATTCTCGCGTTCATGGCAAGTTCATGGCTGCAGAATCGAAGGTATGAGTAGATACACATGTTTATGGCCGTCTAGTTTCCCGCTCTCCTGTCCAAACCGTCGTTTGATATTTGTGCTAAAGATCTTCTGAAATTTCCACATCTGCCAGTAGCGTAGCGAGAAACCTCTTCGGGGGCGGGAGGGGGTCAACTACTTTTTAAGTCTTTTCGTGCGTGAGTTTGTATACGTTTGTTTATATATATATATATATATATATATATATATATAATATATATATATATATATATATATATATATATATATATATATATATATATATGCCAAAATGAAACATTTCGGAGGATGGGGGGAGGGTTGAACTCCCCTCTCCGGCTACGCCAGTGGTTTCTTCGTCTAAACGCTTTTTTTCTCCCTGCAGTATTCTTTTGAAGAAATCGAATATGTCAATCAAACGATGCATATGGAACAAGCGGACGCTGTTTAAAGATTAATATTTCAAAATTTAGTAGACAAATAGGGCTCTAGCAAACGGACAGTTGCTTGGAAGAATGCAACACGTAATATGACGGAGATGTGAGGTTATTCCGAAGTCAGCAGTCGAGAAATGGCACATTGATGCACGTGAACCTCACTTAAGGTGTCGAACGCAGAAAGACTGTTTCAAAGAAAAAAAAACACAGTGCGCAAGATAGTACTTTACTCATATGTAGCTTTGCCGCCATGCCAAACATCTATCCAACTAAAAGAAACCCTTCTACATTGATTTAAGATTAAGAATATACACGAGCCACAAGCCTCATATTCTCCAGGGCACCCACAGTTTTACAGTCAATGAAGATGGTATACACGGCCGTTAACGTAAAATGCCTAGAGACGTTTACCTCTCCTATTATACAGCTTGAGTAACTTCAATGTATTCGCACTGTTTCCATAATCCACCAGTGGCCGCCCTTGAAATGTGCTGGCTTTTTCTTACATATATTCTTTTATTTGTTTACATATCATCTTTCCTAAAAGCAAGCGGAATAGCAAGCTTGTATATTAATTATGGCTCGCCATTCTTTCCTTAAATGTCCTGCAGAGCGGCCTTTAGCCACCACTATACAAGAATGAAGTGTGCGTGGATTGGTGCTCTCCTGGTAGCTTCCGCCAGTAAGTCTGTGCTTCGTTCTGTCGCTTTAATATGATTCTCGTACCCTTCTTCTATATAAACATACGAATAAAAGGAACGTGTGAAATAAACATTTCCCCTCCCTGCCCAGCGTGTTATAAACTTCATAGACAAGAATACCTGTGTTGGAAATTCTGCACGGCGCGGACAGGAAGAGGAAGAAGAAGGGCAGGGGAGTGTAGGCTTGACTCGCTTTGGACTGCTATGTGTACGTCTCCTTTAGGCGACAAACAAACAAAGAAACGTCATGTTGAGACGGGATTGCGCTGAGTGCCAATCAAAGCTGCAGAAGGATTTTACCACAACCTGCAGACTTTCCTCACTGAATCATTTGTATCGATTTATTGCAACGAATTATAGTGGCAGACTCGCTATGATGAGGCGCATCCAACTAGTAATGTCGCTTCCTTCGTCCAGTTTTTAAGTCACGTTTATTGAAATCTTCCATTAAGGTGCAAATGTGTCAATTTCGTTTGGTACCCGGTTTTTAAGTGCTACGAAAGTTTCACCGGTCAGCATCTATCGTGGAGTGCGCGCGCAATGCAGCAACTTCATCACACAGAATCCATTACAGTTTTTAGGATGGCCGATCTCGCTTGTATTTATGAAATCCTACACTGGAAACATGCTGGAAAGTGTTAGGTGAGCGTCACAGAGATTGCACGTGTCCATTAGTGGAATGCAGACGACAGGTGCCGTCCTAGGTGCAAAAAAATTATCCAGCTTTTTATTTTTATCAGGCCAGTGTCATGGGGTTATTGCTTCCTGATGGGTCAAAATATTTTTCCGATATTAAATCCGGCCTTTCTAGGTTTTCTGCCTAACTGTTTTCGTCATGCACCCGCCACATCATGCTTTCGAAAGCCACACAACGCTCTTTCAATAAACCTTCAGTTGCGAGTGTGCGCTTTGTGTCGTCGGTTCCTTCCTTTTGTCCTTGTTCCCATAGTGCGCCTATTTGCTTTAAGATATGAACCGTTACCAACTAGCCCAAATGGCTGTTTTGCTACGAATCTATGAATTAGCGAAGCATCGACACGTCATGCACAAATCTGCGTTGTCTCGCATGACATGTCGATTTTCGAAATGCTGAGCGAGGTGAAGCGAAAAATGTGAGTGTTCATGCACTATCGGAACTTAGATTCCTACGTGATAGCGTTCGGATATCATATTTTAATCATAGAAAGTGTCAGCGAAAGCATGAGATGGAAAGAGTACAATAGTGTTGTCCATGCAGTGCTAGTACTCATTTATGGCATAATGAGTCGATAACATTTTCCACATCACCTGAACACCACAGAATTTTGGGTATTCACTGGCCCGATATATATATATATATATATATATATATATATATATATATATATATATATATATATATATATATATATATATATATATATATTATGACGTCTTGGTTGACGCGACGTTTATTAGACTCAAGGCCTCGGAAGAGAATGGGCCGAGCGCGCACACACCCGATGATGATGGCAATGACACGCGGTGACGATGAGGACAGAGAGACAAACGGATGATGATGATTATGATAATGCACAGATGAGAAAGAAGCACATAACTAGTGCCCACACTAATTTCCCCCACGTGTAAGCGGACATCCTGGCCGCTGCAAGTCAAGGTGACGAGGAACGTCGCGTGAAGGGTTTCATGCGAGAAACGTGCACAATCTCGGTGCTGCGGTAACGGCGGTCTGTTGGGAGTACAAGTGGTGTCACACGATAATTAACAGGCGAAGTCTGTTCTAGAACTATGTACGGCCCGATGAAGCGTGGTTGAAACTTGTCACAGAGGCCAGGTGTGCGAATAGGTGTCAATAGCAGCACCTCGTCACCAGGTCGAAAAGATACAACACGATGGGATGCGTCGTAAATGATCTTCCGATCCTGTTGTCTCGCGTCTGTGTTGATGCGAGCATGATGGCGGGACTGGGCCAGTCGGGAAATGTAGTCTTCGCTGGGAGACTGAGGTAAGTTAACATGGCTCTTGAAGAGGGAAACGTCGAGAAAGGTAGCAGGGGGACGTCCGTAAACGAGGTAGAACGGCGAGTAGCCAGTTGTGCGCTGAACGGCCGTGTTGTAGGCGAAAGTGAGGAATGGTAGCAGGGTATCCCAGTTCTTGTGGTCTGGTTGGATGTAGACGGCTATCATGTCAGCAAGAGTACGATGAAACCTCTCGGTGAGACCATTGGTCTGAGGGTGGTAGCTTGAAGCTGTCTTGTGAGTAGTTCCGAAAGCGCGCAGTACTTCATTTAACATTTGTGACAGGAACACCCTTCCACGGTCGCTAAGCAGTATACGAGGAGCCCCATGACGCAGTATTATGCCGTGAAGAACGAAGTCGGCAACCTCGGTAGCTGAGCCAGTAATCACAGAGGTTGTCTCGGCGTAGCGCGTCAAGTGGTCTACGGCGGTCACTATCCATCGTTTGCCAGTAGATGTGACGGGAAGAGGCCCGTAAAGGTCGACACCTACAACCTCGAATGGCAGTGTGGGGCACGGAATTGGCTGTAGAGTTCCCGCAGGTGCAGATGTCGGGAGTTTACGGCGTTGGCATGGGAAGCAGGAACCGACGTACCGCGCTACGCTAGTATAAAGGCCGGGCCAGTAGAAACGACACCGAATGCGGTCAAGAGTTTTTTGAAAACCAAGATGACCAGCAGTCAAATCATCGTGGAAGGCTTGAAGCACATGAAGTCGAAGAGCGCGTGGTAGCACAGGAACCCAGCGTTGACCGTCAGGATGGTAAATGTGGCGGTAAAGAACGCCATTTTCCAGCTTAAATTGCACCAGTTGACGACGAAGTCGCGCGTTAGGTGGATGGGAGGCTCCCGAAAGGTGGTCCATAATACGCCTGCAGTATGGATCGGACAGCTGGCGGGAGCGAAATGTTGGCTCGTCGTCCGAGAAGAGATGGCCTATTGAGGCGAGCGTAGGAACTGCGGTAGAAGTGACGGCCGAGGTCTCGCCAACGCTGATCTGGGTAGTAGGAAGCGGGCAGCGAGAAAGAGCGTCGGCGTCTTGATGTTTTCTACCAGACTTGTAAATTATGTCAAAGTCATACTCCTGCAGGCGTAGAATCCACCGACCCAAGCGTCCGGACAAGTTCTTCAGAGTGGAAAGCCAGCATAAGGCGTGGTGGTCCGTAACAATTGTGAAGTGACGGCCGTGGAGATAGGGACGGAACTTCTGCACCGACCAAACCACAGCCAAGCACTCCTGCTCAGTTATCGTGTAGTTCTTTTCGGCAGCGGTGAGTACGCGACTGGCATATGCAACCACTCTCTCTTGTGAAGAGGTGTCGCGTTGCAGAAGAACGGCACCTATACCGCGGCCGCTAGCGTCTGTATGAAGGATAGTCGGTGCGGCTTCGTCAAAATGGCAGAGAATTGGTTCGGACGTGAGGGCGTCCTTTAACAGGTCGAAAGCTGTTTGGCATTCTTCAGACCACCGAAAGGGGACGTCGGAAGCAAGTAGCTGGTGTAGTGGAGCAGCTATTGAGGCGAAGTTCTGGATAAACCGACGAAAATAGGAGGCGAGGCCAAGGAAACTCCGCAACTCCTTCGGTCTTTCCGGGCGCGGAAAGCGAAGAACCGCATCAATCTTGTCAGGGTCTGGACGAATTCCATCTTTGCTAACGACGTGTCCCAAGACCTTGATAGATTTGCTGGCGAAACAGCATTTCTTAGTGTTGAGTTGGAGACCAGCGCCGGCAAGGCACGTCAACACTTCATCTAAGCGTTGCAGGTGCTGAGGAAACGTTGACGAAAAGATAACAATGTCGTCCAGGTAGCAAAGGCAAGTTTTCCATTTGAGGCCGCGCAGCACGGTGTCAATCATGCGCTCAAAAGTCGCGGGCGCGTTGCACAGCCCGAAAGGCATCACGTTGAATTCGTATAGCCCGTCGGGGGTTGCAAACGCCGTTTTCTCTTTGTCGCCTTCATGCATGGGAATTTGCCAGTATCCTGAACGCAAGTCGAGGCTTGAAAAGTATTCCGCGCCTTGTAGGGAATCGAGGGCGTCGTCAATGCGTGGCATTGGGTACACGTCCTTGCGGGTGATCTTATTGAGCGCCCGGTAATCCACGCAAAAGCGCACAGAGCCATCCTTTTTGCGGACCAAAACAACAGGAGATGACCAAGGGCTAGATGAGGGGCGTATTACCTCACGTTTGAGCATGTCGGCAACGTTTTCTTCTATAATTTTTCTCTCAGCAAGAGACACGCGGTAGGGCCGGCGGTGTACAATAGATGTTCCGTCTGTCTGAATTCGATGCGCTGTAGTGGTAGTGCGGCCCAACGTAGACGAGTAAACATCGAAAGAACTTGCGTGTTTCTGTAACAATGCGAGCAGCTGCTGCGTCTGTGAAGCTGTCAAGTCGTTGCTGATGGCCGCGGTAAAGGCGGAGGAAGAAGCACGCTCCCCGATGGAAAGGTCTTTAGATGAGACGGCTTGCAGGGGCATGACGAATACAGGCTCGTGGTCGGCAACACGGGCCACCGTAGTGTTCTGTGCCAATAGAATCTTCTCCGATGTTGAATTTACGGCGGTGATGAGAGCAGACCCATTGCGAAAACGAACGACACCGGACGGAAGAAGTATGCCTTGACGAGTGCAAAGTGATGAAGGGGAGACCAACACGTCGCCGTGGTCGATGTCGTTGGACGTAATGGTGACAATTTGTTCGTGGAGTGGCGGCAGTTCGGTGTCTTCCGCAGCGATCAGACGAAGTGGCTTCTGGGTGTCGTCGTCGAGCATGAAGTCGGTGTCAGTGAGGTGGACGACGCGTTGGCCACAACAAATAGCCGCGGAAGCAGATGATAGAAAATCCCACCCTAAGATTAGTTTGTGAGAGCAACGGGACAGGACAGCAAACTGGATGTGATGACGGATACCGTCGATAAAAACACGAGCGGTACAAAAAGCGGAAGGGCGAATGATGTTCCCCTGGGCAGCGACTAACGTGGGTCCATCGTAAGGCGTCATCACTTTGTTCAAACGTTGACACAAATCAGCACGCATAACGGAAAATGTCGCACCCGTGTCCACCAAAGCATCGACATGCACTCCTTCCACTATGACAAAGACCATGTTGCACGGGCCTGATGGAGGAATATCAGTCCTGACTTGGAATGCAGTTTTTCCCCCCAAAAACTGCATCACCTAGTTTTCCGACTGATTATCGGTGGCGAATGAGGCAGGCCGAAGTGGAGAAGAGGAGCGGCGAAATGGCGAGGGTGAGCGGCGTCGTGCGGATCGGCTGTTCCGTGGTGGATTCGACGCGAGCGGAGATGGAGACCGGTGCGGGGGCGACGAGTAACGCTGACCATGGTAAGAGGCCCCAGACGAAAAATCCCGTTCACGCATGTCGTAACCTCGACGCTCGTCCTGCTGGCGCTTTCGGCAGAAACGAGAGATGTGGCCGCGATACCCGCAGTAGTAGCATACTGGGCGGGACGTGCGCCACGGTGGTGAGTAGAAGGCGTTCGGAGCACTTGGAGATATTGCGGTCAGGTGGGCAGGTGAAGGGTCAGGCAGCGCCGAACGGAAGGGGACCGGGGGCGCAGCAGCAATTGACGCGTATGGTGGTAGCGGCAAAGTCGTTTTTACGTCGCCGGTAGGCGCGGCGGCAACTTGGGCGTAGGTTGGTATGGGCCGAGGAGCAGGTGGCTGTACATGCGCAGGGGAGGTCATGGATGTGAGTTCCTCCCGGATGATGTCGCGCAAGGCCGGTCCAGAAGACTGTATTGAACACGGTGACGGAGGCGAGAAGCCCATCGACTGTAGTTCTTCCCGTATGATGTCCCTTATGAGGTCACGGAGATGTTTATGAGACGTAGAGTCGTGTTCACCAATGTCTGGTTGTAGACGAACCGAGTCCAGGGCATCGAGGCGCTGACAAGTCGTGACGACGTCAGCGATGGTAGTTGGGTTCTGTGCAGCGAGGGCATGAAAGGCAACAGCCCCTATGCCCTTCAAAATGTGGCGTACTTTGTCCGATTCGGGCATGGACGAATTGACACGCCGGCATAGCGCAAGAACATCCTCGATGTACGACGTGTACGACTCGCCGGGATGTTGTTGGCGAGTATCGAGGGTCCTCTTCGCGACGGCGGACCGAATGGCCGGTGTGCCAAAAACATGGCGGAGCTGCCGCTGGAAGGTCGCCCAGTCGGGTAAGTCAACGACGTGGTTGAAGTACCACGTCTTCGCGACGCCGGTTAGATAGAAAGGGACGTAACGCAGTTTGGCGGCCTCGTCCCACCGATTAGCGGCACTCACGCGGTCGTAGTCATCGAGCCAGTCTTCGACGTCTTCTCCACGAAGACCAGCGAAGAGCGGGGGGTCACGGTGGTGGCCTTGTATAATAACAGGAGGCAAGGCTTGCGACGGAGCGGTAGAGACGGCATCAGCGCCGGCAGGCTCGTTCTGCGACATGCTGCCGGACAGTGGTGGCAAGCGGCGGCCTGAACGAAGCTCCAGGAGGTAGAGCGGGCTGGGAGAGGACCGAGGACCGAAAATCCACCTCCACCACGTATGACGTCTTGGTTGACGCGACGTTTATTAGACTCAAGGCCTCGGAAGAGAATGGGCCGAGCGCGCACACACCCGATGATGATGGCAATGACACGCGGTGACGATGAGGACAGAGAGACAAACGGATGATGATGATTATGATAATGCACAGATGAGAAAGAAGCACATAACTAGTGCCCACAATATATATATATATATATATATATATATATATATATATATATATATATATATATATATATATATATATATATATATATATATATATATATGTATTGTTAAGGCGTTTATTGACGGCGGGATTGACGGCGACGATGCACAACGACAGAGCGCAGACTCTCACGAGCACGAGCACGAGGGGCGTGCTCTCCGAGAAGAGGCGAAGAGGGCGACCCACTAGAAGGCGCTGGAGAGGACGGCCCATTACAACGTTCCAATTCTTCTCTACAATTACCCCGGGTACGAAAAGGGAGCCGTCTGGCGACCTAGCAGCTGGTCACTACGAGAGGGCCTTGGTAGGGCTTGAGGCGCTCCACGTTGACAATGTCGCGCCCTCGACGGCGCATGTCGGAAGATGGGTCGATGGGTTCAATCAGGTAGTTGACCGGGGATGTGCGTTCGACGACACGGTAGGGGCCTTCGTATTTGGGCAGCAGTTTGGAAGAGAGGCCAATTGCAGTGGTAGGGATCGAGAGCCATACGAGTGCTCCGGGTAGGAACGTGGGTGCAGAAGTGTTGGTCTCACCGCGGATGCTTTTCTGCCGCTCTTGGTCCTGCGTAGTAAAGGTCTTCGCAAGCTCGCGACACTCCTCAGCAAGTCTGGCTGTGGCAGAAATAGGCGCACACTCAGATCGATCCGGCTTGTATGGAAGGATTGTGTCGATTGTGTGCGACGGGTGCCTGCCGTACAATAGGAAAAATGGTGAGAAACCAGTGGTGCTTTGAGGGGCGGTATTGTAGGCATAGGTGACGAAAGGTAGAATGGAATCCCAATTTGTGTGATCGGCGGCGACATACATCGAGAGCATGTCGCCGAGCGTGCGGTTAAAGCGTTCCGTGAGCCCATTCGTCTGCGGGTGGTAAGCAGTAGTTTTGCGGTGAACAACGTTGCACTCTTTGAGAATGGCTTCGACGACTTCGGACAGGAAGACACAACCTCGATCGCTGAGCAGCTCCTGGGGTGGACCGTGGCGCAGCATGAACCGGCGGAGCAGAAAGGAGGCTACATCGCGCGCTGTAGCCGCTGGGAGGGCGGCAGTTTCGGCGTATCGCGTAAGGTGGTCTACAGCGACGATGGCCCAGCGGTTACCAGCCGAAGTCAGAGGGAGTGGCCCATATAAATCGATGCCAACGCGCCCAAACGGCCGATCAGGGCAAGGTAAAGGTTGCAGACCTGCTGGTGACTGGTGCGTTGAAGTTTTGCGGCGCTGACAATCGATGCAGGAGCGAACGAACTTCTGCACGTAGCGGTACATGCCTCGCCAAAAGTACCGTTGGCGAATGCGGTGGTATGTTTTCGATACCCCAGAGTGCGCACACTGCGGATCAGCGTGGAACGATTCGCATATTTCAGAACGCAGACTGCGGGGTATTACTAGTAGCCACTGGCGGCCGTCGGCGTTGTAATTGCGTCGGTGCAGGAGGTCGTCGCAAATGGCGAAATGGTGGGCTTGACGACGCAACGCGCGAGTGGATGGTGTTGCCGAAGGATCAGTGAGCAAGTCTAGCAGTGAAGCGATTCATTGATCCTTGCGCTGTTCGGTAGCGATAGTGTGAACGTCGATTGAAGAAACGGCATTGTGAGACATTGAGCTGTGGGTGTTGTCGTCAGGCAAGGGGGAGCGCGAGAGTGCGTCGGCGTCAGCATGCTGGCGTCCGTTGCGGTACAGCACGCGGATATCGTAGTCCTGTAGGCGAAGTGCCCAGCGGGCGAGGCGGCCTGATGGATCCTTCAATGATGACAACCGGCAGAGGGCATGGTGGTCGGTGATGACATCAAATGGGCGACCATACAAATAAGGTCGGAACTTCGTAAGGGCCCAGATGATCGCTAGGCATTCCTTTTCGGTGACGGTGTAATTGGTCTCGGCTTTGGTGAGCGTACGACTTGCATACGCCACGACATATTCAGGGAACCCTGGTTTGCGCTGCGCAAGGACAGCGCCAAGGCCAACACCGCTGGCGTCTGTGTGTACCTCTGTAGGGGCCGTAGGGTCGTAGTGGCGTAGTATGGGAGGCGACGTCAACAGACGACGGAGCTTCGCGAAAGCGTCGTCGCACTCTGACGACCATGAATTGAGGGACCCGTTACTTCCGAGGAGCTTCGTCAGCGGCGATATGACGGTCGCGAAGTTTCGAATGAAGCGCCGAAAGTAGGAACACAGTCCTACGAAACTGCGCAGTTCTTTGACGGACGTAGGTTTGGGGAACTCGGTCACGGCCCGAAGCTTGGCTGGATCGGGAAGAATACCGTCCTTGGACACGACGTAACCGAGTATTGTCAGCTGCCGTGCTGCAAATCGGCACTTCTTTAGATTCAGTTGTAGACCGGCGTCGCTCAAACGCGTCAAAACATGCCGCAGGCGTTGAAGATGTGTGGAGAAGTCCGGAGCGAAAACAACGACGTCGTCGAGGTAGCACAAGCATGTGTGCCATTTCAGGTTGCGCAGAACGGTATCCATCATGCGCTCAAAGGTGGCGGGCGCATTACACAGCCCAAACGGCATGACGTTGAATTCGTACAAGCCGTCGGGCGTGACAAAGGCGGTCTTCGGTCGAGCGTCATCAGCCATGGGTACTTGCCAGTACCCTGAGCGCAAATCGAGAGATGAAAAGAATTCTGCTCCTTGCAGGCTGTCAATCGCGTCGTCTATTCGCGGTAGTGGATACACGTCCTTACGAGTGATCTTGTTGAGTCGTCGGTAGTCTACACAGAACCGCACAGAACCGTCCTTCTTCGCAACAAGTACGACAGGAGACGCCCAGGGGCTGTTAGATGGTCGAATAACATCGCGTCGCAGCATGTCGGCGACTTGCTCGTTGATTACACGGCGTTCTGTGGGAGATACGCGATATGGACGTTGCCGCAGTGGCGGCTGGGCGCCAGTGTCGATGCGATGCGTAACGGCGGAAGTGCGGCCGAGAGAAGTTTGAGCGACATCGAAAGAAGAGCGAAATTCGTCCAACAGGCCCAGAAGCTGGGAACGCTGGACCGGTGTAAGGTCGTCAGCAATGGAGGAACCAAAGACATCAGCGGGTGATGAACCAGATGTCGAAACAGCGCTGAGCGTACCGGAACTGTGGCAGCGCATTTCATCTGGTTCGTCCATAACTTGTGCGTCTTCGAGGGGTTCCACGCTGCCGAGACATTCCTCTCGGACCAACATAACACTGTACGGAGATGGGTTGATAACAAAAATTGACGTACTGCCCTGAGTGACTTGCACGGTCGCGAAAGGCACCAGCATGCCTTTCCCCGTGCAAACACGGTCAGATGGCGAGAGGAGTGCAACGGTGTCGGAGAGACTGGCGCAGTACACTGACACCGCCGTCGACGAGTTTGCAGGCACCTTGGTGTCGTCTTTGACAAGTACCTTGCCCGCAGCCGATGGACTGTCTGCCGGCGCCAATTCAGAGAATGGTGAGAGCTCTATTTCGGCTGGTGCGCAATGAATGACGGCGTCGTGGCGGGAGAGAAAATCCCATCCTAGGATGACGTCGTGAGAGCAGGCAGGAATTATGATCAATTCGACGGCGTACAGAGCATCCTGAATAATGACGCGAGCTGTGCAGACCGCTGTTGGGTGGATACTTTGGGCGCTGGCTGTACGGAGGGAGAGCCCCGAAAGCGGCGTCGTCACTTTTCGCAGTACACTGTAAACCACTTTACACCCGTATGGGTGTAACTTGGTGTCTATAACTCACACCCCTACACCCCAAAAATAGGTGTACCAAGCAGGATTACACCTATACAGTGGGTGTAATTTCAAACTTTCACCCAATGGGTGTGCTTGGGTGTAAAAGCATATTACACCCAAATGAAAAAAAGGGTGTAGGGTGTAAAAGCACATTACACCCAAACGAGAAAAAGGGCGTTAGGGTGTTTATGCACAATTACACCCAAACACCCAGGCAAAAATTTCCATAATTCGAGTGGTTCCCCCCTCCAAGTTGGCTCCCATTGAAACGCTAGAAAGCTCACCCTTTAGCCAGTCCTTTCAAGGGCGCATGACCTATTATAGTGGCTCCTGCCACAGAAGGAAAATGCTGGCAGCAGCACTGATTTTATGGTGCATATGAAGCACGGCATATATGGCCCTTACATATACAGTGCAATCGTGACTGAATACAAAGTCATTACCTAAAATGTGTTGACACACATTGCAAGATGTTCACACAGTTATCCAATAGTACAAAATAAAGCCAAGCTTTTATAAACACAAAGCTCGTACATCCGAGACAAATTCTACGGTATTCAATGACCTTTCTCGAGAGTGTGGAGCGGCATCGCGTATGTCGCCAAACAAGGAGCACAAATGACATAGAGCACAAATGACCAAGGCGTTTGTGTCAAAATATGAAGCAAGGGCGTTATTTCCACTTCATAATGAGGAATTCAATTTAACATGCTTCATTGTAACACAGCCGTATAGTGCAGTATGGGTCTTAGAACAAGCTACACCCGTGCGAGTGGGGTGTAATAGATGAAACCGCCCTCGAAAAGGTAGCAGTTACAGGGAGAAGCACAAATGAACCTTCTTCCCTGTCAGCCCCCTTGGGGCACTACAGACACCTGGTCCCTTCGGGCGCACCCCAGCATGAATTTTCCCGCTGTAGTTGCCCTTCCTAAGAAAGGTAATATTGGTGCCACTTCTTATACCTGCACTTATGCAGTTGATAAAATAAGGTGCCATCGTCTTAAATGGGCTGCATAACATCAGTGTATGTGTTTGAAATCAACAGGAACACACAAGGTACGGTCTGGCCGTTCTCCTGTTAAAGAGATAGTTCAGAAATGTGCAATTCCTTGATGAGAAAGTGGATTGATAAAGTTTCAAAATTCCAGCAGTGCGCACACCATTGTGCCTGTTGTCGACTTTCTTAGTAGGGTAAACACTGTCATCACACAGCTGTAGCTGATAGACGAGCAGGGTATCAATGCTCCGTGACAACTCACGCAACATTTTAAGGACTCAGAATGTCGTTTTCCACAGCAGGCCTCCATATTATCTCTTTTCTGGGAAAGTACATGAGTGAAGTAGAAAACTGTGCACATTGCTGGAATTATGAAATCTTTCCCACTTTCTCAAAAGCAATGGATTGTGGCTCCAACACAAAAAAGTGAGCAATCGGGCCATGACGCGCACGTTGCAGCGCATGCTGAATGCGGTAATATGCAGGAAATGCATGGGAATAGAGACGTTATGACCACGACAGCCCTGCAGAAGCATTACCTACATAACAACAGTTCAATCAAATTTTACACGGGCATGTTCAGAGAAATTTAAAGATTATCCCTTTCCAAGCAAAGACAACAGAATCATTGGTAACTGAATAAAACGAGTATTTATTTCCTTTAAAAATATTGACAAAACTTAAAGCTTGTCATATAGCTCAAAAATAAATTTTAAAACAATATTCGATGCAATGATTTCACTGACAAGTACTGACACTTTTGTTAAGCAAAAGTTTCAATAGCAAAAGATCTCAATTATTAAAACTACTGCAAAAAAGTCACAAACTCCCTTGAATATAAAAACTAAGCCAATAACCCACAAAGTGGAATGACCTGTGAGAACATGTTGAAATCGGCAGGGACAATATGGCTTGTATTAAAATGTCACAAGAAAATGAGCAAGAAATTGAAATGAAATACTAGTACTGCCATAGTATTCGTTTCTGTATAATGTAAAACAAATAACTACTCGTTACCATATGAAAATATAACTTTATGGCTTAAGCTCGAGTTAATCACAGGTGGCGACATACTTTAAGCAGAAGCTAAGGCCTATTTTCTAGGCTTTCTTGAAAATCTTCAGGAGCTTTACTACTTGTGTCCTCGGAGTCATTACCCACTGGCCAAGAAGGAGCCATTCAACAGCGACGAGAACGTTGAACGCCTTGTGATGGCAGTCGATATTTAACAGCCAATGTGCTGCTCATTCTTCGGCATTGGACCCACTGAAGAGCAGTTCTTTGTCCACATGGAGGAAAAGCTTGCTTGCATAGGGAAGATCGGGGCCATCGTACACAATGCAAGGTGTTATTGGAACGCTCGCTCCCTGCATGATAAAAAATAAGATCGTTGTCTGGAAAGCGCTACGCAGACTTCAATTATTTGTTTCAGTAAATAACAGTTTCTGTACCGTGTGCTATCTTGAGTAATATGAGCTCGAACATGAGAGCACGTGGAAAATAGCCTTAAAACTGAGATAGTGTGATACGTGGATGGCGCTGCAGAAACTGGAGGGGAGAGGGGGGCGCTGTTCCGCTGACTGTTGGTACTCCCGCCTCGCTAGCGTTGCTGCGAGATGTCGGCTGATTGCGTGCCAATGACCGCTAGCAATGATAACAAAATAAATAAATGAGGCGCAGCAAAATCCTCAGCCGACACCACCGAGATACCGATGCGCAAGCATGGCCTGCGCATCGTGGCAGTCTACGTCACAGCCGATATCTCAGCAGCTACCTAGTCTGATGTGGCTGTTCGCGTTGATGGGAATTCATATCACCGCTAGCGGCCACTGACACACTCTAAGATGCCGTTTCGCATCAACAATATCGAAGCGGGAGGGTCAACAGCTAGTGGAAGCGCGGCGCCCTTTCCGCTTTGTTTCCGACAGCCGCCGCTGCTAGAGTTACTGTATATGCTACCTGTAGGTAGCATATACAGTGACTCTAGACGCTGCGAATCAGCCGACGTAAGGTTCAAGGCTGTTCGCCACGCGCTCGCGTGTTCGAGCTCATATTGTTCACGATAGTACCATCCAAAAATGAAGCTCATAACATGGCCCATATGGAACTGGAGAGAATTAACAGCTTTTCTACGTGCAATTAGCTTGTTTGGGAAAGAGAAAGTACTATTTGACAAATATCATCCGCATTTTTAAAGAAAAAGGAGCATTCTTTAGTGGCATGAAGGATTCCTGCACAGCGATAAAAGCATATAAACAAAACTCTGCACAAGGACTTCTCTTCAAGGCTGCAAGTTGCAGCCTTGAATGTCTTATAAATCTTATAATCAAATGTCTTATAAATCATTAGGCTTGTCTTTTACCAAATAATATCATTGGAGGTGGTCGTACAAACTGCGTTTTTTAATGTTTGTACATGTAAAAGTATTTAGCGAAGTTACAACGCCAAAGCGAGGCGAGGCGCATATAACTCTTAATAACCACAACAAAATAATGAAAGCTAGACATAATGGAAACAAATAGAATAAAATAAATTGTGCTCGACCGCGGGCACTCAAGCGTACGCACGAAGGGGGGGGGGGGCGCACCCCCCTAGTCAATTCAGACAGAGGGGGGGGGGGCGCAAAGTCTG
This sequence comes from Rhipicephalus sanguineus, assembly GCF_013339695.2. Classification (NCBI taxonomy): domain Eukaryota; kingdom Metazoa; phylum Arthropoda; class Arachnida; order Ixodida; family Ixodidae; genus Rhipicephalus; species Rhipicephalus sanguineus. The sequence goes on from NW_023614893.1 coordinate 26,920, forward strand.
CCCCCTACTTTGACTTTGTAGTAAGGCGGGGGGGGGGGGGCAGCGATTAACCTTCCTACTTCCTCCCCCCTGATGGGGAACCCTGCGCACGTCTACGTGCACACTGATGCTCGAACTAGCGCTTGCACAGTTCAGGTAGTTAAGGCGATTCGGCCACACACAGACATGAAAAATTCATTCGAACACAAGTCAAGTTTAACGAACGGCTCCCCGTGCACGGGTGCCGGCATTATCAGGAAACCTATGTTACGGATGAATTAAAACGTCGGTACGAATTTAACGAAACGGAATGTATTTGCACTTAGGCGAGCTTCGCGCGGCGTACCTAAAACGAAGCAACATGCTGCGTTAAAATGACCCACACGCATCAACCCGAGCATCACGGTAGTTTTCGCGCACAAAACGAACACGGACGGAAAAGAACGACGAGGACACCACGTCGTTGTTTTCTGTCCTGTTTTTTTTTTTCTTGTGCGAAAAAAATGCACTTGAATTACCAACAGGCCGAAGCATACGCGCCTTAGACACGCTTGACGCTTAGAGGTAACAGGCGCCGTCACAACCCAACTATTCTTAAATCAAAATAGTGGTTCATCGAGAGCGGGGCCCCCTTCCAACACCACCGCCGACAGGAGGGCACCGCCACAACTGCGTTCAAATCCCCCACCGAATCACAGCCGCGCATGCGCACACTGCTTTCAACACCAAACAAAGCAAAGCTTGCCCGCGCCTAATGTCGCACAACTTTGCCTTCATCCCGATGAAACAATACACTCACATATGCTCGCTACGTTAACAAATGCTCACCGATCGTCAACCAGTTAAGAAAAGCTTAGTTAACGGCATTAGATCGCGCTCTCGGAGTTAACAAAGCGCTGGCCGTAGCAACGTGATAGTGGTACATACCGTTTCAGTTCGAGTGCTCCACGATATGAAGCTGCAGGTCTCCCTTTGAGTATAGTGCATCTTCGTAATAAGCAGCACTGGCAGAAGGTAAAGGACGAGCACACAGCGCACGCACACTTCAAACAACCGAAACACACCGATTCCAAAACTCGACCGATCGGGAGGCGATGCACAGCACACGCAGAAAACGATGGAGTCCGGCGGCGTGTCTGAGCGCGTTGCTTAGGTCACGTGGTGATAGAGCTGTTCCGCGCGCTGCGCACGCGCGGCGGCTGCGCCGGCAGAGGAGGTGGCGCCCCGGCCGTTGTTGGGTCGCGTGGGCGCAGCTTTCTTTCTGCGGCAGTGTTATGTTTTGTTATGCTTTACACAGTGTATTCGAATCGCAGTAAGCATTGCGACGACACGGTAAGGGCTGCTTGACTACAAGCAGGGCTTAAAGTCTCCCTTCACTGGAGGGGAGGCCCTCACAAAGCGGCAATATATATGTAATATATAATCTCAAAGAAAAGATCGCCTAGCAGCGATCTTTTCGCCGCTAAACTGGTACTGCTGTGGTCTCAGCGGCTTTGCTACGCGCAGATCGTGGCTTGTTGGAACGCGGTGCGAGCTGTCATAGCGAAGAATAAACGCATGATTTCTCGATATATCGGTCAAGATCCACTTTCGCGGTCGTATTATCCAGTTTTGGCAAAAATGTGATGGTATTAAACTCATGAAAATGCATTATTTTCAAGGGATGTTGGCAGGAAATAAAAACGAAAACGTATTAGGCTAAAAAAACGTATTATGCAGAATCGTGTCAACGAGATTTCACTGTATATGTATGCTATAGATTAAGCGTTAGGAGAGGTGTTTGCGATGATCACAAAATGCTTATGAATGCTAAACAAATACATGTATTATTCCGAATGTATTTCGGGCATTCATTCAACGTGTCAATCCAATCAAGCAATAAATGAAATTATTTTGGAAATGATTTCTCAAAAATAAATCTGGATGTAAAGGCTTAAATATATGTGAGCTCAAAATAAGTAACATCAGTTGACTCACTGCATTCAGAACCTCAGGCACGACAATGCTACATTTTATTTTCACTACCACTTGCCTAATAAAGTAGGCGAAATACATGCGTCTTTGCAATTACAGCAGACTTGTGATGCACAACTAAAAGAATGAAAATTGAGTGGCAAGCTTAGCAGACCAAGGTGAACCATTACTGATTCACGAGCAGGTAGCTTCACACTCAGGTGCCTCGTGAAACAGTATCCTGTGCCAAGACGCTCTGTCGAACAGGGTGGTGACCCGTGGTTTCAGGAGGCGTTGCCCGTGGTGTTCAATGTCCCAGTTAATTGCATTCAGCAGTACAACGATACCTGTTTACACCTACGGGTCAATTCACTGCGTGAATTGACCCATAGGTGTAAAATCCAAAGAACATCCATGGGTGTTTAACAGAACATACACCCATTGTACACTCAAAAATGAAAAAAGGGTGTGCGAAGGGTGTGCAAAGAAGACATTACACCCTTTCGGATAATATTGACAGAAAAAAAGGGTGTACGATAGGTGTTTTATCGCAAATACACCTATAAGGGTGTGAAACGGTTTGCAGTGTAGTGCTGATTCACAGTTGAGCAGCCTCCCGCTCGTCGCATGCGTTGCGGTTATCACGGTTATCAGTCGGCGATTGCAGGTTCGCGCGCGGTGGTGGAAGCCGATAGTGTCGTCTGTCTTTTCCCATAGCGGGAATTATGAATCTTTAAGGTCCGTACGCCACGTGGTGCCAAAAACCGCGAACTGAAAGCGATGTCCAGAATTGCTGGGTATGTTTTTCAAAGTCACACAATCGTGAGCTAAATATCTAAACACATATAAACGTGTATGACATTTGCGACTGATAGGATCCGGGTCAATATGATCGTCATGCAAATAAAGGAAGGAATACATTAAAAACATGGGAACATTCTGGACACACAACAGCTGCGGTTGTGGCAAAGATTAAACGGGTAGTATATCTGCTTATGAATTTGTTACGGGCATGCAATCTTGGAGATGTAAAGTTAACAGTTTATTGGGCTCGGTGCCTTGGTGTCCTACTAGAAAGGTGATCATGTGTACTGCTATCTCCAAATTCCAAGACTGATCACGCCTTCCCGGCCCTAGTTTCTTTCCTGCCAGACTTAAAAACCTGACGCTCTTCTTGAAAGCCATGAATATTCTAGCTTAAAAAAACCCGGCAGATTTCACGCATTGTGGGAATCGACGTAATGCGAAGCAGCCAGCAAAGAGCTGCATACATCGTCTTGTATGTCATTGAGGAAGATGCGTATCATAGTTTTCATGTTAACTCCTATTATTTATGTTCGTCACACAGTAACGTCGCGCAATGCCAACTTCGGGGTAGATCAAGCTAGCGAAACGGCCGCCAGCGCACCATGAGCGTGGCACGTAAGTCATGCTGTACATGACGTGTGTCATGACTTTCATGTTAACTCGTGTTATTTATGTTCGTCACACAATCACGTCGCAAGATACCAATTTCGGTGTATATCAAGCTAGCGAAACGGCCGCCAGCGCACCATGAGCGTGGCATGTAAGTCATGCTGTACATGACATGCGTGTCATGATTTTCATGTTAACTCGTGTTATTTATGTTCGTCACACAATCACGTCGCAAGATACCAATTTCGGTGTATATCAAGCTAGCGAAACGGCCGCCAGCGCACCATGAGCGTGGCATGTAAGTCATGCTGTACATGACATGCGTATCATGATTTTCATGTTAACTCGTGTTATTTATGTTCGTCACACAGTCACGTCGCAAGATACCACTTTCGGTGTATATCAAGCTAGCGAAACGGCCACCAGCGCCCCATGAGCGTGGCACGTAAGTCATGCTGCACATGACATGCGTGTCACAGTTTTCATGTTAACTCGTGTTATTTATGTTCGTTACACAGTCACGTCGCAAGATACTAATTTTTGTGTATATAAATCTAGCGAAACGGCCGCCAGCGCCCCATGAGCGTGGCACGTAAGTCATGCTGTACATGACATGCGTGTCATGATTTTCATGTTAACTCGTGTTATTTATGTTCGTCACACAGTCACGTCGCAAGATACCAATTTTGGTGTATATCAAGCTACCGAAACGGCCGCCAGCGCACCATCAGCGTGGCATGTAAATCATGCTGTACATGACATGTGTGTCATGATTTTCATGTTATGACTTGTCATTTATGTTCGTCATACAGTCATGTTACGCCATACCGATTTTGGTGTACATTCGATTAACCAAGCGACCAAGAGAGCAAAAAGTCGTAGGCGGATAGATAGATAGATAGATAGATAGATAGATAGATAGATAGATAGATAGATAGATAGATAGATAGATAGATAGATAGATAGATAGATAGATAGATAGATAGATAGATAGATAGATACGCTCAAAGTCGCAGAAGTTCGCTAAGAAATGCTTCGCATTTAAATGTCAGCTTTGCACGTGAGGATGTGCAGTTCCAACTGTGTTATTTTTCGGCGTTCCTTTTGACAGTCGTTTATTATCACCTTTTGTGATATCACTTCATAAAGCATAAGAAAAAAAAGATTTAGTGCGTGTGGTGATATACAGCGTCAAGACAAAAGCAATGTATAACGTCATGTACTGTTATTTTTCGTTTTATGCATACACTGCATGAAGATAAGGCACACGTGTGCGTGAACATTTGCGTAATATACATGCGATGGATTTCTTGTACGCCCGACACAACAATTTGGCAGATCCATATAGAGAAACGTCTTCCTCGAATCCGCGTCCCAGCATGCATCAAACTACTGTCAATTTGGTTTCAGTATACGAACAGAACAGTGCATCATACAGAGGTACACCTTGTCATCATTACCTGTGCTAGTCTGGTTTACGAAAACACAAGAGCTATCAATGCGCACCAATCTATGCTTAACGCTAACAGCGCGAAACGAACACAGTAACAAAAAATAAAACAAAACGTAAAAAGCGCTTTTCCGGTCTTGTTTTTCGTTCCCGTGCTGTTTCTGCGCTGTTAACTTTCAGTTACAATGCCAGCAGTCAGGTTATTTTACTCCTGTACACTTGTACAGAAAAAATAAAATTTTATTGAATTATTTCTTCGAATAAGTGATGCTATCAACACCCAATGCTGTGTCGGTGGAGTGTAATTCATAGAATAGATAAGAATATGTAATGTCTCAACTTCGTAATTAGAACTGATTAGATTATTAAATCATCTTACACGGCATTTACAGTTTTCTCGAACTACAAACGGCAATACACTTCATATGACGACCTTCGTGATAGATTGTCACCCATAAGTATTACCATTTAGTCTGTAGTCTTTTCTTTCATATTTAATAGTTTTCTGATCTTAGTCACTGTTAAACAATCCGATCCTATTACCGCACATTCTGCTGCAAGGGCGACCTATTGTACTGCACGCAAAGGCAGACACTTCGGTGGCTGCCATATTTAATGAGCGCCTTGAAAAACAGTTTACGCAAACAATTACCTGAAAGAGTATCGGTATGCTTAGTTATAGTGAGTCGGCTCGAAATCACAGTCTCAAATATGTAATTTAAATAATATCTGTAACAGCAATGTTGTGTCACAGAGTGAGTTTCTTTAAAAGCACTTGCTATTCATAGCAAAAAAAGTAATTATTGCCTAGAATTCTTCCGAAATAGCATTTGATGTTCAAATTTTCCTCGTTTTATTCATTTTGAAATCATTAGCATTGTACTTAACACGGATATAGACGATCTTCGACACCTTCACTATAGATATATCAAAAAGATAATGGAAGCGATTACCGAACTCTCAGGGGAGGTACAGTTAACAGATACTTAAGAAAAGCTTCATTTAGACCAGTGGAAGGATGCACATTTGGGAAAGTTGGTGATCGTACATCTTGTGAATGAAAACAGATCTGATGTAAAACAAAGACAAAAGGAAGAGGAAATAGCGCTCGTCTTGTCTCTTTCCTCTTCCATTTGTCTTCGTTTTACATTCGCGCTGTTCCTTCACAAGAAGTTTAGGCCAGTAAGCTTACTTATAATTGTCAAATAAGCTCTTATTTTTTCTATAATATGTGAACATGTGAAGTAGCTTGCCATTAAATGCCTAGTGAACGGTAATGCGCATCAACCAACCTATGTGAAGGGGGCTAGACCCTTCTTCAGTTCCTCTCTGCCATGTGTGTGTATATATATATTAAAGCCTAGGTATGCATCAGGGTCAGCATTTCTTTAACATGGCTTCAAATTTACTCTACCAATGTCACGAAGTAATTTATGTACCCAGGAGGAAATTCTCTACAAGAAACCTCAAGCGACACATTCACTTATTAAACAAATGACGTCAATTACATTAATTGCATTTTATGCACATTGCGTAGCACGTTGAAATCGGCAAGTTGAAGAGAATCTTCGTGAAAGTAGATGTCTTCCAACAGTAAAATTCTCGAACCAACATTCATACACTGGAAAAAAGGCAGCCTGAATATGGAATGCAATATCTAATACACGGGTCATGTATACATGCATGAACCTAAGCATGGTGCATGAATAATATTTCGTTCCTTTGCCTTCAAAGCTCGTCAAAGCTTCAAAGTGCAGATTCGTTACGACCAGACCAGATTTCTTCAGCCTCTCTTCTGCACCGGACTTAACATCCGCCAATGCCCGCTTTCAGAAGTGTGTGTGTGTGTGTGTGTGTGTGTGTGTGTGTGTGTGTGTGTGTGGTGTGTGGTGTGTGTGTGTGTGTGTGTGTGTGTGTGTGTGTGTGTGTGTGTGTGTGTGTGTGTGTGCGTGTGCGCGCGCGCGCGCGCGCACGCGCGGAGGGTGCAAGGGACAAACGCGATACATTGCCCCCCCCCCCTTAATAATGGAGAAAAGGGAGCCAAGTGCCCTCCTTGTTGACCTTCCTCTTTGTTAGACACGTATATGCAACCGCGTCAGGTCAAACTTGCTTTTACGAAATCCGCTCAACGGCAGCCTCCACCGCAATGCTGGAGCGCAAGGCGTGAAACGGCTTGCACCTCACAGGACCTACCGCGCGTCGTGGTGTGGAAACAAATAATTTTCGCTGTTAATAAACAGGTAATAAATAGTTAATTACGTGGCTATTATGCTGAAAGAAAACGCCACCTCAGTCGTTTGGTTTGCCAGTGCGCTTGCCTAAGGTCACCGCCTTGAAAAGCGGGTAAAGTTGGTTCCTATGACAGTAAAAGGAGAGGGGGGTACGAACGTTCCCCTTCGCTCCCCGGTAATTATGCTTGTGAAGAGGACCACCTCAACAGGCGTATTCATGACTTCGCTAGTGTTTATGACTTCACGAGGCCCTCGCAAAGTTATGAATTGCTATGTCGAGCTGAGTGCTCGTTGAAAAGCCGCGCCTAATATCGTGTTATACTACGTCAGCTCAGCGAGTTCTGTCCAATCATGTATCTTAATAGCCAGTCATGTATTGAAGAAGGATAATGCGGTCACGAAACTGGGAATTCTCGCGAAAAAACTCACAGGGTCTCCTATACATTCGCCTAAGACTAGTCGAAGGCGAAAGCCCACCGGTGCGGCTATTCTATCATCATCATCACTGTCGCCGTAGGTGCTTTAAGGGCGAGACGGACGGTTCGATTTTGCATCCGATCCCACGTCCGTCCGACGCTGCGGTGCGGCAGCCGGAATGGTGACGTTTCGTCGTATCGGACCGCCAGATTGCATGACCGGCGTGCATCATACCGGGCAGATATTTTCATCAGGGCCCGGAAACTCTCAAGTTCTAGAAACCACTACAGAGGGCGAAAGAATCAATCGCGGCAAGTTCCAGCTTCAAACACGGGGGGTGGATCTACTGGCCTCTGCGTTAGGATTGCATGGCGCCCTGCATGTGCAGCACCATTCGCGCTATTGCACTTTTATGTAGGGGCGCCCTCGTCGGGGCCAAATTTCAATTAAAACTACCTCTGGGCATTAGTTACATTACCTGGCACTGCTGAGCTCAACGACGCAGATTTCATTTCCAGCCACGGTGGCCACATTTCGATGGGGGCGAAATGCAAGGACACTCGTGCGCTTAGATTTGCGTCTGTAGTTCAGGGAAAGACGGAAACTTGAAGAGATAAAAAATTGTGAACGCGAGGTGTCACTGGAGCAAATGTTTCGACAAGCAGTGTTCTCTTCTTCAAGGCTACAACTGCAGTTGTTTTAACCCCAAGCAGTCAGAATCAATCTAAGAAAGAGAAGAAATAGTAGAGAAGGAAAGGCAGGGAGGTTAAACAGTTTAGGAAAACTGGTTTGCTACCCTACACATAGGAACAGGGTGGGGGAGATTTAAAAATGGAGAGGAGAGAGAGCAGGACAGCAAATGACACAGCACACACAGAGGCAGTCACAGTCGGTCACTCTTGCGTGGTACGCGACATTACTGTCACCACCGCTTATCCAAGTCCGTTTCTCTTAAAAACCTCAGCGGTGCCTTTGTCGCCTTCAGCTGCGATGTCTTCTGTTGACGACATGCAAGAATATTTCAAACAGACATTGTCTACTGTCAAGGTGCGCTAGAACGGGCGCCAGTGACTGTCCTCTGAACATTATATACCGGACAGTCGCACGGATGTGCTGTAGCGTCTCCTCGCAACGACAGGCATCGCAAAGAGCGTTGTCGGCCATTTCAGTGCGAAAGGAATAGGATTTCGTAAACGCCATCCCTAGCCATAAGCGATAAAGCAGTGTGACCTCTCTTCGGCGGAGTCCAGATGCATCAAAGAGGACAGGTGGCGCCGTTGACGATTGGTCCGGTTGGTTTGGGCGCTTGGTGGGCACCAAAGAGCGAGCGTGATCTCCTGTGCATGCCCTCGAAGACTGCTGGCAGCGTCAGACCTTGACAGTCGTATGGTATCTTCTTATGTGCTTTCAAGAGCTGCCCGAGCGGCATGATCGGCGTGTTCCTTCCCGATGAGCCGCCGTGACTTGGCAGCCACTGAAACGTCACGTGATGCCCTTTCTCATGTGAAGTATGGAGAATACATCGAATTTCGAATACGAGCTGTTCGTATGGCCCCCGATGCAGAGCAGATAGTAGAGATTGCAGGGCTGCCTTTGAGTCACTGAAGATCGAACCATTGTTGAGGTGGTTCCCGATTGATCAAGTGCAGCGCGCAGAGCAGCTATACTCGGGGACAACTTTCTGTGGCAATGAAGGGAAAGCTACGGGGGCGGAGCGTCTGCACATGTCTGCTACGCGAAGGTAGTCCGGTTTGGCGCGCGTCTCGTAACGCCGTGGAAAGTGATGGCTAGCGTTGCATCCATCAAGGTACGGGTAAAAGAGGCGCGACTTTTTCATGCACGCAAAAAACGCAGAAGTGACAACGTATAAAGTAAAAGAAATACAAATATCTCGCTTGTGTGCGCTGTGTTCCGTCTCAAAAAGCTACATGTAGAAAATGCAGGAGTATCTTATATATCTCACGCAGAAAATACGGATGCAATTGTGGGACTACATTTATTAGCGGCAGGATACGTGCATTGTGGCTCGGTAGCCTTCCTTCATTGCCACAGAAAGTTGTCCCCGAGTATAGTTCCGCAGCTGTCGACGTCGTGAAGTGGTCAGTCCCAAAGCTGATGATAATAGCTCTTGCTGGGACAACCACTGCACCGGACAAACACTGGATGTTTGTGGAACCATCTGAATCAATCTAAAGGTACCCACTACTGTATGACTCATAATAATATCATGCTTTGCCTGTGAATGGTCAGAAATTATTAATTACACTGCAAAACGAACACCACGGCAGTGAGGGAAATTAACAGCTCTTTCGACATTTAGTTGTGCCTTGTGAGACAGTTTACAAACTACGCTCAAAACTGTCTTGCCTTAATTAACTGTGTTTAGATCACAGAAGTTTACAAAACGATACGCCAAAGCTTTACAAGGCTGTCCTCAACTGCATTAGCCTTTTCAGATATATTCAATGGGCTCCTTCAAGTCATTTACAGCTAATAAACAAATTGTAAATGTGACGAGCACGTCTTGCAGCACAGCTTTACAAGCACGTTTACGTCGTCGTGATGAGTGAGATTGTGTTCATTGGATATGGTAGTGTTTTACAGCTAAAGCTGTTATGAGATCACAAGAAGGGCCGTTTTTGGCGCCGTAGTTGTCCGCCGCCGCCGCCGGTGCCCGTTACCACTATCGCTCGAAATAAGAAAAAAAAAACGAAATAAGAAAAAATATCCAGGATAGAGCGAGGTTCGAACCTTGGCCCTCTGCGTGTGAGCCCAGCATTCAACCTCAGAGCCATACCCGTGCTTGGAAGTGCTTTGCAAAATGACCCTACACAAGCTTCATGTCGGGAAGGAACCACATTAACATATGTAATGTAGCGTGGTAGAAGAGTAAAATAACAACCAAGTGTCGCACAACGCGAATTCTGTAAGCAGGCGTCACACAATGCGAATTGCGCAACGAGTAGGTTGTCCAATGCTTCCAACCCATTACAAAGGGCTCTGCCATAATTATTTATCGTCATCAGCCATAGCTTCAACAAAGTGGACATAATGCCTTACTGGTGTTTAGCAGGTACCACGGTTCTGCGTAGAATGAAGAAAAATTGCTAAATTATGATGATTTATAGCGTAGTGGTTTCTTCGCAAGTGTACTTCGATTGGAAGCCCATAACCCTTGGAACCTTGGAAGCCCTTCTAAGGAAGCCCATAACGCTCCCATGATCCATTTGCTCAGGGTCTCAATAAGGTTAATTCTCTATCTCTTTCTCACGTTAGCGTATGTTATAAAGCGTGGTGGGAGAGTGAAATAACAACCGGGCGTCACATAATGCGAATTACGTAACTAGTGGGTCCTTTAAAGCTTCCAACCCATTACGAAAGGATCAGCCATAATTCTTCATCGTCATCAACCGTCGCATCAAGAAACTGCTTATAATGCCTTACAGATGGTACCTCGCTTCTCCGAAGAATGACGAGTAATGTCGTGCTGGGTGCTTCCCAACTTCACAAAAATGATGATTTGTGGCGTAGTGGGTACGTTCCTAGTGTACTTGTATCAGTAGCCACAAGAGAGTTTATAACGGGCTCTAGAAATGCCGCTCTTCGAACTTTCGCTGTGACTGTGCTGCGCTCTCCGCGCAGGCCTGACATTTTTTTTTTTTTATATAGCAGAGAAATGTCCAAAATTTGTTTGAGCCCACCTACATCTGCTGTCTGACTGAATTAACATGTCACAGTTATAGTGCCTGCCACTATGAAATGAAAGTCTGTGCACTACTGTCAGGAAAAATCCTAGGAAATCGAAGAGGTAATCTAAAACATACATGAACTTCACTTATCAACCAGCCACACTGCAAGATTTTACGTATTTCAAGTCGGAGCTTCTAAAAGTAGCAGGGCAAACCGTACTTCAGCTTCCAAGCACAACTATATTAAAAAAATAAATAACACAATAACAAGTATGTAATATATATGACCTTTATTTATCCAGCATTGGCACAGGTTCACATCACGCACCACCAGTTGATTTCGTGAGTGTTTCCTTGCAATAGAGTGCTCAAGTTCTATCGACATGTCTATGTGATACAGATATTGTGCTTATGGTTGAGCAGTTGTCTAGTAATCTGTGTGAGCACCAACAAAGATGTACAATGCATGCCTAAAGCTCATTTTCTTAGAATTTTGTTTCTTGAAGCTGTAAGTACTCACCTTATATCTCTGTCTTTAGCATTCATCTTCACTGCATAGTCAGCAGCCCGATCACTACTTGCGCCAAGAAAGTCTAGCTGTAGAAACTGTGTAACTGAACTATAACGAGGAATAGAACAATCCTGAAATATTCCTCCACCTGTCACCTAAATACATAATGGCTATGATGTGGGCTCACGGCCGAGAATTAAAAATTCGTGTCTACCCTGTCGGCACAACGCGATACCGCCCATTTGAAATGCATGCAAGGTGACATCGCGGAGCGAAAAAATCCGGCAGATCCCATGCACCATATATATATATATATATATATATATATATATATTATATATATATATATATATATATATATATCAGGCTGGGGGCAGTATCGAAGATACATGTATCTTAGATACTCCATGGGTATCTTGTATCTGTATCGCGATGCGTCTTGAAAGGCTAGTATCTGTATCTGTATTTCCGATACATTCGATAATGTATCGTGTATCTTAAGATACAAGATACTTCTATCGCAACACAACCGTGCGAAACAATAATCACTGGCCAAGCTCCGCTTCTCAAGCTGGTAGTGGTGCCACTAAGCCATCTGAATAAGTCTAAGGGCAGTGACGCAGTTTTATTTTTCCGCCAGAGTGAGGGCAGCAGATGAGGAAGACAAGCGCGCGGACGTCTACGCCCAGCCCACGTACCTTTTATTTTCTCGATTTCTTTTCTTTTTAGTTGCGCCAATGCCGCGACACTGTCCTGCGCCGCGTACTCCACTGCGTGCGGCGTCTATCGCGCCAATTCTGATGTTGCTGGTGTCGTTATTGAAGATTCTCTTGCGTCTTGCGTCTTGCTCCGTAACGAAATGTGATGCGTGCAAGAATGACGTTGATTTGTGTCTCGTGGATTTTACATATCAGCGATTTGAAGGATCTCGTGGATGTAAGTTTGACTTGCATGCAATGAATTAACTTATATGCAAATAAGATATGCAAACAACTATAGCACCACTGGTACTGATGCTAGATCTAATAGAGCAAGCGTTTACCTAACAGAAAATATCTTGGCGTACCGTATTTTTCACTTCTTGCTACATTTATGCAAAGAATTTATGAAATCATAGCTTGATTATTAGCGCGAATGCTTTTTTGCTGTCATTTTGCATCCCATATATTACCTAGGTCTCTGTACTGTTTTTCTCGTCTGGTCACTGCAGTATGTATTTTGTAACGCGCTCCCAAAATAAGATCTCTGCTTTATTCTTCTAACTGTCTACTTTATTTCCACTACTGTTTACACAGTTACACGTTGCCAAGGCGATCTTGAAAACAAATATATAATTATGTGGGCGTGCATTGAGTATACAGTAAAAAACATTCCGCTTACCGCTTAAGAAAATAGCGAAATTGAGTTTGCATTATGATAATGGAAATCAGTACGAGCCACCTTAAAGATGTTAGGAAGGGGATTCGAGAAACGTTGTTTTACTGAATGCTCAGTTTTACTCATGAGCGTCCCAACGAGCCATTTCAGGCAATTTTCCATAGGCACTGAATTTTACATTATCTCGACAGGTAAGATGACGATACTTCATGCTCATAGCTGTTAAGGGCGCCGTCTATATTGTGTTTCTGTACTCATTCAATGTGAATGTTTGATAAAACAACCTCCTCTCTATTTTTCTCGTTTTTGTTTTCCTGTTTTAGGCCTTCTTAAATATTTTTCGTTTTAGTAATCGCCACATAATGGGATACAATACGTCTGAGACGTTTCTGTGTTGCACACGTTCTCTCGTTTCAGAAAAATTGCTAAAAGATTGAATCTTTTAGCAATTTTTCAACAACAAAGCAACATAGCAACAAAGTATCCTTTGCGCCAGCAGGTAAGTAGAATATGAAAATTCATTGCAGGTTTACGTCATCTACTTATACACCAGGCGTCTGAAACTCAGCTTATAGCCAGCGGGCCGCAGTCGCGAAATTTAGTTCCAAGGGCTGGGGCAGTGAAGATGGTGGGAGAGAATTTGAACAAAATGGCGTTTTAAAGGAAGTCTTTCTCATATCTCATATATAGGTCATTTCTGAAGGGGATTTGGAGTCAGGATTTGAGAAACATCGATACCGATGTGCAGAATGACTGATATCTGGACGCGGATTCTGAGATACAGAGTTTTTGTTCCACGGTTATGTTTCAGCTCATGGTGACCACATGTTCCCCACGAAAGGAATGTTTGATACGAGTTATGTCTGTGTAGCTCAGGAACATACTTATTTAGAAAATAAAAACAAATGGGACGAAGATGGTCTTCTGTGTGGGCCGGGCCGCTATAGAAAGGTCTCAAACTCCTAGTATACACCATGTGTCCTCCCCCCCCTCCACCCCAAAAAAATGTCACTACCAGCGTTGTCTTTTACGAACAAGGTAAAAGTCCACACCGGTATTTGCACCGTCGTGCGAACGCTTCTTAATCAAGTTATTGTGATTACATGGCAACCCGCCAGATGGTCGGCAAGCTGAGCAGCGACTCCCATCAATTGCAAAAATGACAAGCAAGAACTGCTGTCAGCGAAGTGTATAAAGTGTTGTCCTGTGAAGAAGCTGAAACAAACCCTAATAAGTTGTTTTGGAAGGAAACTAATGTACTTTGAGCAACAAGGACAAAACTTTTGAGATACTAACAGACATTTTATTCAAGTGAAACAAAATAGGTCACAGTTAAGAAATTTTCAAGCGGACATTTTGGCGCATAGGTGTTTGCTGCTACTTTATCTGGATCTATAATAACAAATTTGAGAATGTATCGAAGTATCTTAAGATACAATTGCCAAGTATCGTATCGGATACAATTATTGCGGCAGTATCTTGTATCTGCATCTCCAATATTTCTTGCCTGAGTATCTTGTATCGTATCGCGATACAATTTCAAAGTATCTTTGCCCGGCCCTGATATATATATATATATATATATATATATATATGTGTGTGTGTGTGTGTGTGTGTGTGTGTGTGTGTGTGTGTGTGTGTGTGTGTGTGTGTGTGTGTGTGTTCAGAGCGTCAGCACCCTGTCACCTCATCATGTCACCATGCAAAACAACGTGATATAATAATTTCGACCATGACTGACCGACATCCGTACATTTTACTCCGAATGGTACGGGCTTCTGGGTGCTCTTCTGATTTAGATTATGGAGGCATTATTAAATGCGAAGCCTTTCTTAGCAAACCCAAGACACTTTGAGCGTTTCTATCTATCTATCTATCTATCTATCTATCTAATCTATCTATCTATCTACTATCTATCTATCTATCTATCTACTATCTATCTATCTATCTATCTATCTATCTATCTATCTATCTATCTATCTATCCCCCTACGTCTGGGTGATCTCGTGATCTCCTCCTTTGTTTGTTGTAGACTAAAATAGGCGTGGGAATTAGGAGGATTTGACGAATATGACTGTCTTGTCATGCATGAATAACGTGAAAATTCTGTCCCGTACATCGTCAAACTCTTTCCTCCGGACACGTATGGCGAGAGAGAGAGAACAACTTTATTGAGGTCCGTTACAGACGTGGGGAAGAGTGTCCCCCGCACCCACCCGGCTAATCCACGTGGGGACCGACAGGTCTAGCCTGTGGGCCCTGCCGCGGATACCCGTTTACCACGGGCCACAGTATACGGGTATGCGCCACAGGTGATTGACAGTTTGTATCTACCTAGGAACGACGAGAACAGACATTGGTAATTTAAATGGGAGAGCGTTAAGGAAAACCGACATCGGCAGCGTTAACCCCGCCAATGCAAAGAATAAAAATTAGGATCCCAGCAGGAATCGAATCCAAGCATTCTGCGCGGCAGTCAGGTATTCTACCATAGAGCCACGCCAGGTCTTGAAACTGCTTTGGAAAAACACCTTATGCAGGCGTAATGTGCTGGCTATCTAATTTTAAAACAAAGCAATAAACATTACATATGTACTTTTATGATGCAGGCATTATGTCGGGTTAACGTCAATTGTGGTTCCAGTGTTGGCTCCGCTTTTATAGCAGTCTATAAATATTACATTGGTATTCCCATGATTAAGCAAGCTACTTTCAAGTGTTGCTTGACCCCGGAGGAATGCGCTAACAAAAGTTACATATGATATTCACATCATCGCGCTGTAAAATACACTTCGTTTCGATAATACTGGCGTCTGTGCTCTACGTGAGTGCGGACGTCACGTCAAACTACAAATTACCCTACAAACTACAGCGTTGTGGACGTCCCTGGTAAGCCCACGATGCTCACACAACTATTACACTTGCAATTACGAGTCCATCCACCTCATAACGCTTGACTCAAAGCCAAAATATGGAGCATAGAGCTACTCGCTAACTGTTTCGCATGAAACCGATACCCACACGGTGTGGTGTCTGCCGAATTTTTTTTTTTTGTAAAGAACGTTTACTACTTTTATCGGTGGTAAATACAATCTTTTCGATATCAAAATAATGGATATAACGTTTTTGAATAGCTACAGCGTGTTTTGACTCCCATGTGTACACCTGTGTTTGGTGTTTCTTCAAAGCCTAGGTCTTGAAAATTTCGAATTTATGCCTGGTGTCTGTTTCGCACATGTCATAGCAGTTGTGACGCAACAACGGGAGCCCGGTGATCGAGAATTACTGACCTGGACTGCCAGGATGATTAATATCAGATAACAACTGTTGCTCATCTCTTGACAGATACGACGGCGAGGGGCGTTTTCCTTATCTAAGAAAATTGCCTGTTTTTTCGTTTCAGTACTGATTTTTCGACAAGCGTGACATCTGCTAATGTGAAGGTATTTTTTCTGTCGTAAATGTGAAATAAATAATTTGCAAGTAGAGTATCTATATTCCACTTTCAATGAATAAAGAATGGGCTAAATACAACACAGAATTGTTTGCTCATTTACCTCGCGCATAAGCAGGTCGTACGCGCATGATTATCATGTCCACTTGCGTGTGCGCATCTATAGTCTTTTATTTCTAACTTGTGATTTCAGACTTAATAATTATTGCATTCTGTACGACCTGCAGGTCAGGAGCCTCTGCGGCTTAGGTGAAGTTAGCCATGCGAGACGCCATTGCGAAGAGTGGCGAGGCAGGCGCGGCATGCGATGCAGGCGAGGAAGCGAACTTTCTTGTCTTCCGGCATTTCGGGGTCGGCGTGCCGGAAGAGTCTGGTCATCTCTTCTGTGAAGAGCACCACGTTTTCGTTTGGCAGCTGCGAACGGGTTTCAAGCAGCGCTTCGGCCCTCTCCTTGCGGATGACGCTCGTGAATGTAGCGAGGAACCTGGTGCGAAATGTGTTCCCACGTTGTCAGGGTTCGCTCTTGTTCTCGAACCAGGTGCGAGCGGCGTCTTGCAAGGCGAAGTAGACATGCCGTAGCTTGTCTTCGCTGGTCCAGACATTGAAAACGGCGACTCGGTCGTAGGCTTCGAGCTGCAGCTTTCCGGGTCTTCGAAGGACGATCCGCAGAAGGTTGGCGGCTCCTTGGGCGTCCGGAGAAGGATCGGTGCGGGCGGCACAGCGTCTGTCATCGTCCGCTGTGGTCGAGGTCAGGTCTCTGTTTGCCGGGTGTTTTCAGGTAGAGGCCCGTACTCTGGCGGTAGACCTTGTTGCCTGCGGCTTCCTCGCTGCTCGGCCTTGGCGTCGACGTCTTCTTTGTGCGGGCTTGGTTCACGGCTTGACGGGGGCGTCCGGAACATGGAAGACCAGCACCTCCACCAGATGTCACGTGGTCGTGACGTCGACGAAGACAGGAGTCAGCACGTCCGAGATGAAACTGTTTATTTGGCCGAACTTGTGGCCGGGAAACTCAAAGCAATACACTGATAGCGGCGATCAGAGCGTCGACCGTCGATCAACTGACAAGCGGTGAAGCGCGTCGGCATTTAAACATGTGCCGTCGAATATTCCAGCGTTATCGCTGGCTGTCACGCAAATTCTAGAATAAGCTCGAGTGTGCGCGTCTTGCGCGCAATCTTAACAAAACGATCTACAATGATCGGGAAGCTTCTCGAACAATGAGGCGTGGTTCGCGCTGAGCGTTGCTGACAGTCTTTGTGGGCGAAAACCGAATAAAGCAAAAGCGATAATAGGAAACGCCCGTGGCAATACTGTGAAGGAGTGGACGTGTACCATTTAGAACTGCTGGTCACTCTTGCGTCATTCAAGACTGTATATGACTATGAGTCGCATTTCAACTTCAAGCGGCCTTCGCTCAATCACACCGCCAATAAACATCTCATCAATTGATGGAGGTGCTTGGTTTTTTTTTTACTGCTAACGAATAGGTTGCCGTCCAACTTTTATGCGTTAAATAATGTGATTTGTTCCATGCGCACAAAACTACACCGTGTGGCATTCGGATTCAATCGAGAATGCTGACCTTAATTGAAGCGTCATCGTCCTTCTCCGGGTCACGTTAAACTTAAATTACATCGCTTGTTGGCACCATCCTGCGCGCAACGAATGAAATGAACGCCTACACGGCCGTACATCGAGGATCTCTGGAAACATTTTCGGTGCATTCATTCAGATGTTAGGAAAGAGGGGTCTACGTGACACGACGCTATTGTATCTAGAGGACCGCCGATAAGACTTAGTATCAGTAGCACTGCGTCAGAGGTTACTGAAACAACGAACGAAATGAATAAGGCGACAGCTAGGACTGCATCTGGCACCATCGCGATCGAGTGTAACGCCGCTCTTTCGGTGATATCGAACGGCGCGTTTTGTACCTCCTGGGGCGTGTTAAGGTCCACTCTATCGTCACTCTGTCTGGTAGCTATCTCTTTCTTCTTCTATTTCTTTCTTTGCTATTGCTTCGTTATTGCCACCATATTTTCTGTCGAGTGATGGAGATCACTTTGCCTGCTGGTCAAGTACAACCGCGAAGTTACGACATCTTTCCGAGCACGTCAGTTCATAAACCTCGCTAATTTCAAATGAACAAAAAAATTAAGGCAGCTTCGCACTAGTGGTGCCAAGCCTGAAGGAAGTGTTGGTGGGAGCTAGGCGGCCTTTCTTTTCTTTCTTTCTTTCTTTCTTTCTTTCTCTTTCTTCTTTCTTTCTTTCTCTTTCTTTCTTTCTTTCTTTCTTTCTTTCTTTCTATTTCTTTCTTTTTCCTTTCTTTCTTTCTTTTTCTGTCATCTCCTGTTTTTTTGTCGCTCTTTATTTGTATTTCTTTCTTCTCTCTCCACGCATTCCTTTCTCTTTTCTGGAGTTTCTATCTTTCTTTCTCTTTCTTGCCTTTATTCTCATCTCTCTCTTTCTATTTTTTCTGTCTTTCTCTCTCTCTCTCTTTCTTGATTATCTCTCTTTTTTCTCTATTTCTCTTTCTTTCTATGCTAGGATTATTTCCTTGTTTGATTCGATCTCTTTCTACCTTTCTCTTTTTTCTGTCTTTCTTCCTTTTCTTCTAGAGCTATATTTCTCACTTCCTCTTTCTCCCTATGCTACGCTTTACTCTCTTCCCTCCAACTTTCCCTCCTCCTCACCCGCACGTATCTACTCCTCACCCTAACTTCCCCTTCCTACCACCTTGCTACACTATACTATACAGGACTATGCTATGCTGTGCTAGTGTGCCTCGATAGGCGAGTGGTTACGACGCTCACCGTGGATCGTGGGTACCCAGGTTCCAATCCCGCCTCGCCAAGAAATTTTTTTCGCCAAGAATTTCTCTCTTTCTCTTTCCTTTTGTCTATCTCTTTCTTTCGTTTTATGTCCCTCTCTCTCTGTACTCGTTTCCTCGCCCATCAGAGTTATGAATACCACGCTGGACAAATCGGCGCATGTGTCGCGGGAGCGAAGCAGAAGATGAAGAAGAGGACGGAGAGGAACAAGTGGATGATGAGAGAGCGCGTGCCAACCTTAGGAAGTGGAGAAGAAGCCCCAGTATTTTATAGTTATAGAGCTTTTGTGTGTAGACGCACCTAATGTTCGTGACTAAACCAATTTTCTGACAGCGAAGCTGTTCTAGCCCGGCGTAATGTGTGTGACCATGTCCGACAACTATCATCATCACGAACGGGTATATGCCACAGAATTTGGGATGATCCCGCTACTCACCACTACGGCGTGGCCTGTAATAATCCTAAGAACGAGTACAGAGAGATAGCAGGGTGTCTAGCAACTGGGGAAACAGGGAAAAGTCAGGGAATTTTGAGCCACTGGGAAAAATCGGGGAATCCTCGGGGAATTCATCAATCAAGCAAATCAAGTTAGGGAAAACGGCCTCCTTTGGGATCACCCACATATAGGTGGCGTACAAACTGGCATCCCAGTGACAGCTTCCTCTCAGTAACAGCTACCAAACTTAAAGGCTATGCTTCTGGGTACGGCAAATGAGTCGGCAGAACCCGTGACGGTGAGGCTGGTGTGGTGCAAGAACGAGTGCTTCGCTGGTGCTTTCGCCTTTGTGTCGCCCGACGTAGTGCATAACTCAACGATACAGGGCTTTGCTTTGCTATCGCTAGGTTGCCAATGCGGTGCGGGCTTTCATCGCGCATTCGAATTATGTGGTACGGCACAATCATTGGCTTGTCTATGCGTTTTGGTAAGCAGCTTCTCTCTTATCGCCGCAAATGATCAGATCAAGGTGTGCTCAGCTCTCAGTATGCTGTTATGCGATTCTTGTTTCAAAGTTTTCAAAATGAAGCGTCAGTTCATGCTGTTTACGGTCGCGAAGTTATCCAACAAAAAAGTGGTGGATCGGCAAAGTTTTCAAAGCAGACCTACAGGCAAGCACTCTGCTGGTAGTGTCGGTAAACAATTTGCCGTAGCCACAGCCAATCGGATATCCACATAGTACATCGCGAATTTCATCAGACCTGCCTCTATCGTAATTTTTCTTTTCTTGCCCCGTTTTCCTATGCGAAGCTACTGTACGTGGTGATGGTGGTAACGGAGAGGTGGAAGTATGAGCTTCCAAACTATATCAAGATGGCGGTGCTTGGTGGCAGGACGTACAAGCGATGCCTCCTTGAACTTTGGTTCTTGTGCAATTTACGATCGTATCTCATTGTCCACACTGACTAAGATACTTTTTCAGGCACAGATTTTTCAGGTGCACTTTCAGCTAAATTGCTTCGATACATCGTAGGTAAAGGCAAATATGCAGACATTGGAGATGCAGAGAAAAGTGGCGTCAGTCTTTTTTCTAAATTTTATTTATTAATTATATTTTTTAAATTATTATTTTATATTATTTTATATTTATTATTATTATTATTATTATTATTATTATTATTATTATTATTATTATTATTATTATTATTATTATATTTTGCACTCTCACGTGTATGCGGTGGGCTTTCCTTGGAACAAATCATGCAACTCTATGTTAGCAAAGCGGGCCTTCGCTCATTTTATTGCAGAAGAATTGTAAAAATGTAATAAATATAGCCTCATCTGACATTGAAATTACGACAAGACGTGTGCTCCACTAGGACAACAAGTTGTCGCAGCCTGCAATTTTAAATTTCAATTTAAATTGCAGACAATTGCAATATATATCTTGTGTGTTCTCTGCTCTATCTTATTTGCTTCATGACCCATTTCTACAAAATGGCGTTCATTGCATTGGTCAGGCAATTTTAGCCAAAATGGTCAAGGAAAACCTGGAAAAGTCAGGGAATTTGACTTATGCAGTTTGCTAGACACCCTGGATAGAGAGAGAGAGAGAAAGAAAAAGACAACCAACCAGAGAGACGGAAAGAAAGATATAAAGAAAGAGAAAGAGAAAAATTCTTGCCGAAAAAGAATTGTTTCCGAGACGCGATCCGAACTCGCGTACCATGGATCCGAAGGCGAGCGTCCTAACCACTCGGCTATCCAGGCACGCTAGCTGAGTATAGCATAGCCTTGTATAGTATAGTGTAGCAAGGCGGTGGGAAAGAGAAGTGAGAGTGAAGGGGCGAGATGTGATGGTGAGGAGGAGAGCAAGGAAGGGGGGAGAGATTAAAGCATAGCATAGACAGAATGAGAAAGAGAGAAATAGCTGAGGAAAGAATGCTGAAAAAATTCAGCCGATCTCACACCTTGTGGAATCGGTATCATGGCGAAGAGTCAGAGAAGTAGTTCTATGCCGAATTGTTTGGCTTTTGAGCTCAAGCGTACGGAGGTGATTCGACGTGTTTTTGTAATTGTAGTAGTTCGGTTGATTCATCGTGGGCTTACCAGGGCACCGTCAGCCCCGCAACGGTGGTTCTAGTGGTTATGGGCGCTCGACTGCTGACCCGAAGTTCGCCGGGAATCGAATCCCAGGCCCGCGGCGGACTGCATTTTCGATGAGGCGAAAATGTTTGAGGCCACGTGTCCTTAGATTTAGGTGCACGTTAAGAACCCCCCCAGGTGCGTCCGAAATTTCCGGAGCCCCCCCTAGGGCGTCTCTCATTAATCAATATCGTGGTTTTGGGACGTTTAAACCACAGATATTATATTATTACAAGGCACGTCGACCAGCACTAGCGGTTTTATAGGGCAACTTATGGTGTGGACGTAACGTCAGCACTCACATTTGAGCACATACGTCTGCATTATCGAAACGAAGTGCATTTTACGGTGCGATGATGTGAATATCATACGTAGCTTTCGTTAGCGTATTCATCCGGGGTCTAGCGACGCTTGAATTTAGCTTGGTGAATATATAGGAATACAAATGTAATGTTTATTAGACTGCTATAACAGCGGAGCCAACACTGGAACCACAGACGTTAACCTGACATGACGCCTGCATGATAGGAGTGCATATGTAGCGTTTATTGCTTTGTTATAAAATTAGATAGCCAGCACCAAAACCACAATTAGCGTTGCACCGACATTACGCCTGCATAGGGTGTTTTCCAAAGCACTTTCTAGACCTGGCGTGGCTCTGTGGTAGAATATCTTACTGCCACGCAGAATGCTTGGGTTCGATTCCTGCTGGGACCGTAATATTGATCTTTGCATTCGCCGGGGTAAAGCTGCCGATGTCGCTTTTTCTTAACGCCCTCGAATTCAATTACTAATGTCTGTGCTCGCCGTTCCTGGGTAGATATAAACTGTCAATCACCTGTGGCGCATACCCGTACACCGCGGCCCGTGGTAAATGAGTATGTGCCACACGTGTCTGGAGGAAAGGGTTTGACGACATACGCGACAGCATTTTCACGTTAATCATGCCATGACCCTAAAGCCATTATCGCCAAATCGTCTTACCCTCCCATGCCAATTTTGGTCTACACCAAGTTAAGGAGGCGATCATGAGAGCACTCAGACGTAGGCGGCTAGATAGATAGATAGATAGATAGATAGATAGATAGATAGATAGATAGATAGATAGATAGATAGATAGATAGAAACGCTCGAAGTGCCAAGGGTCGCTAAAAAATTCTTCGCATTAAAAAGAGAGAGAGACAGAGAACATCAACGAAAGAGAGAGAAGAAAGTAGAGAGAGAGAAAAAATACAAAGAAGAAACAAGCATCGCATCATGTAGCGACCAGATACCGCAACTACTGGCCAAGCCGCCCATGCGCAGTAGCTAAGCCGAACGGAGACATCGCGCGCAACCTTAGCTCTGTAGTGCAGAGCCTGGCTGCGTACTCCCCAGGAGGAAGCCGCGCGTCTCGAAGCCAGAGGTGACGTTCGACGGCGAGTACGAGCAGCCACAGGCCCGTGCTTCGCTGTGCCAAGCTTTGTGCGACTTAGTGTAAGGAGCCCGCAATTTTTTTAAGTACCTTCATTATATAACAGTGAAGGCCGCTCAGTCCTACTGCAGCAAATATTGCTAGCCATGTACAATGCCAAAGAGTCAACCGAAAAATTAAGAGGCGATAGAGCAGCTAACACACAGCCGAGCACTCTATCCTTGCAGTGCAACGCAAGAGGCACAACGACACGAAGAAAAAAATGTAGTAGACAGTCAGAAAATAGCACTTTTTTCTATGACCACGAGATCCATAAGCATAAATTGTTTCAGGGCGAGCCATCCTCCATTGCACTTTAAAAAAGACGTTGAAGTTTACATGGCTGCTTTAAACGAGAGTTCGCGTGGACTCAATAGAAGTACCTCTGCTGTGGGAACGGCGTGTCCCCGAGGCCCAGGCCTGACGCCTTTCGACAGATAACTTTGGTTAGACTTTTCAGTTTTGGAACAACGCAATGTTTAGGGCGAGCGTATGTCGCCGCTCCAGTATCAGTAACAGCGAAAGCGGCAAAACAAGAGACAAGAGTTTTTCGTTCCGTCTTTATTGAGAGGGATTTCGTACACAGTTTTTCGCGCCTCAATTTAACTCTCTCTGTGTTTGTTTAATGCGTATTTTCGTTGAAGCAGTCTACCGCGCTTTAGCGAGCGCTGAGAGATGGTCGCAACGCGGGCGCGCATCTCTGTGAATGATGCTATAGGTATTTCGTTTATGCGGGCGGAAAATTCATGAAGTAATGCTGTCGCACGTCACCCATTTCTCGAACAGTAACCGTGAATTACGGGATGCTGGTAGCTACTTTAACATGCAACTTATGTTTCTTCGAATAAAAATTATCTTGTGACCATGAATGCAAAATATATGCGCTGTTTTTCGGGGATTACCAGCACCGCATTTTGCCTTAACTGCAAAACAAGGGTGCGCTACCGTAGCCACAAAGCGCAAGCTGGCCCGTTTCTGAAGATAGCGGTGGCCCTTGGGACTTTTCCGACACGGTGTATATATCTCGAAATATTTCCCTTCTTCCATAACGCTCATTTTTCTTTGTTAGTGCAACCGATGCGAGCTTTGAGTTAGCATGCGGACAAATGCTACCCCGCATTCTTTTTCGCCGTGGTATCCAAAAAGGGGAATGAGCTGTTTACCAGTGAACTTTTTCTTCCTTCTTTGCTAGTAAACACCGACTTGGCGTGGGAGGAGTCCAGACATATATTCGCTCTGTATTTATTTATTTTATTTATTTACTTACTTACTTACTACTTACGGCAGCTCACACTGATAGTCAGGGCAAGCGAGGCCGTTGTTGCATATTGCGCCTTCATTTGCTTCCGATTCAGCGCAGTAAGAAAACAGACAGACCTCTGGGCAATGCGGCTTAATTGCGCAGCGTATTTTTAGTCAGCTTGACGGCACATTTGACGTTTTTCGCTTTTTTGTTTTTACTTCATTTCGCGAAACAACCTAGTGCACGCCGAGCTCTCTTTTCCCACCGCGTAGTTTAGGTCGCAGGCACTAAGCAACCATCAGTCACTTTGCACTAGCGTTACTTGATCTCTTGTCTCTTGTGAGAGTTGGGGCGCGCGTGTAAGAAATTTAGTCCCAGGTTGCTTGCATATAATGTACATGTAGTTCTGAAGCTAGCAGGCAGCGCTATAGGTGACGCCCGGTGTAGCACCGGGTACATGAACCAAATGTATTTCTGCTTGCTTGCAGTGCGGATATACTTTTGAAGCAAGCTCATAGAGTTATACACGGTGTGCAGACTACAGCACTGGTTATATGAAGTTTTCTACGCGTTAGGAAATGTATTGATATCTGCGAATTGAATATATCTGTGAATATGGGGACTGCGGTGCAGGAAATGCGAAGCCCGTTCGCAGTCGCGTCATGGGTCAGGCTGGGGAGTGACGCGGATGTACTTTCTGCCCGATGGCACATTGTAGGACGTGACACCCTTGGGGAACAGCAGCGGGATCTCTTCGTCCTTCACGCTCGGAATCACCATGCACGGCTCACCCGGCTGCGAATAGAGTAAACCGCGCTTAGCAATAGGAAGTAGCGACGTTCAGGAACAGTTGCAAAGAATGCATGTTATCTCGTAGGATTACATGTTTACAATACTCGGATAGAAAACTTAACTGCGTTCTACCCGGATTTATTACGCATTTCAGAGTGTGTAAAAGGTTGAGAAGTTTGCACTATAACGGGCAATAAAAACGTGTGAACAATTCCAATAACAAACAAATAACAAGTGAATCTAGATTAACAGCACATTTCAAGTAATTTGAGCGTGAACGTTCGTAATGACCGAAGTAAACATTCCACGTGCCCATCATGAAGCCATTCATTACACACAAGTAAATAAATAAATAATGATTACGATAGATAGATAGATAGAATACAGAATACGACAGATAGATAGATAGATAGATAGATAGATAGATAGATAGATAGATAGATAGATAGATAGATAGATAGATAGATAGATAAGATAGATAGATAGATAGATAGATAGATAGATAGATAGATAGATAGATAGATAGATAGAATAGATAGATAGATAGATAGATAGATAGATAGTAATAGATTACGCAGCTTGCTAACCTGCATTAGGGGAAGAGAAAGGTAGTTATTAAGGTGGAAATCAAAGCCAACAAATAAATCAAGCTGCTTGCAAAAATTACTGGCATATGAAGAAGCAGTGCAGACTCTTCAATATAGCGAATTCAAACTTTGGAATACCATGATTGATCAATTACTTTTTTGCAGAGAAGCTGTCTATGGCTACGATCCCGGATTCTGTGGCGTCCGCCCGGAAAAGCTCTCCCTTAATAAGGGTAATAAGATGCACAAGTTAATAGGGTGGCTAGCCACCCTACCCATAAAAAGAGAGAGTGATAGAGCCGACAACAAAAGCAAACGCATATCGCCGCTAGCTCAGAGTTAGAGCGCAGTGGGAAAGGAGGATGTTCGAGTAAAAGCCTCCTCCTCACGGCCGGAGCGATCGTGGGAAAGGCACCTTGTTCATCCTCCTTGCTTTCGTCTTCGTCTCGCTCGTTTGCACATTTGTTCAACAGAAAGACAATCTGCCAGTCTCCATTATGAATTTCGCTTAATTCTGTAATGGGGAGGTCGTGTGTACTGTGCGCTCCCAAAGAGCAACACGCCGATTAAGACTACTAATGACCACCGATCAGAATATGTGTGTAGGTGTGTGTATGGGGGGGGGGGGTGGGGGAGGTCACTGTTTAATCACCTTCGAATAAGACTTGTTAAAGTCTGCTTTACCGCACTATGACTAGTTTTCCTTGTTTGAAACACCAAGCAAAGAAACGCGTACACTCTTCAAAATCATCTTAGAATAACAGAGCTATTGGTACGTACGTATCCATGTTAAAAGAATGGCGTCCAAACACGGACACATGAAAGAAGTCAAGACCCCATGCACAAGCGCTGTTTGTGATGTCTTGACCTTTTTTTTTATTGATATGAAGTAAAAAAAGATGTTGGCGCAGAAATAAGGCGCCGCCTGCTCCTTAACTCTTGAGTGGACGGAACAGATAATACAAGAAATAAACATAAAAACAGTAGTACATGGAAAATAAACACATAAGCACACATCTGTAAATAGATATGCGCGCACATATACAGGGTGTTCAAAATTAAGGTTTACGGTTTTCTTAAAATTCAGCACTGCGAATTACGTGAAAACTACCTTTGAAGATAGGTTACGTATCCAGGGGACACGAAGTGAGACATTAAATATTGCCCGTCAGCCACCTAAATTAACTAAGATTGAATATTTTTTGTATTGAAAAGTTGGAGGCAGTTGTATCCCGCTGCAAAGTTTAATTGCGGTTTGCATGATTACGCATGCAAGGCAGTGAGCACTGGCGCAAAGCTCCTCCCCGATGTGCCGCGGCACTTGCGAGCGGTGTTTAACCTGACAACGGTTTGAATGGAATAGGCAAAGATGATAACGGTTGCCCTTTTGCTGCTGGCTGGCGATAGCAAGCAATAACTGCTCGTCACATAAGGGCGGAAGATTGCGCTTGATCCCCACCGCTTTCCATGAGTAATCATGCAAACCGTAATTAATATTTGCAGCGGGATAACTCGGGTCACAGACAAGCTAGAAGAATTCTTCCAAGTGGAACTATGTAGAAACGCGACGGCCTCCAACTTTTCAATACAAACATGCCCGTTTGCTGCAGCCACTAAAAGGTTAATTATTCAATGTTAATTAATTAGACGGCTGAGAGCGATAATTATTGTCCCACTTTGTGTCCCCCCTGGATGCATAACTTATCTGCAAAGGTAGTTTTTACGTACTTCGTAGAGCTGAATTTTAAGAAAACCATAAAGCTTAACTTTGAACACGCGGTATATCAAACAACGTAACGTAAAAGAATATGTCCGAAAGGTTATTATTAATGTCTCTGATAATGTCTGTGGTCATCATTGAATCGAATCGGCACTAATGGGCAACATAACAGTCAACACGCCTGGTCATTAAGGGATAAATCCGCACATGTGGGCAACATAACAGTCAACACACCATAGACTTCGCTTCTCTCTTGCGTCCATGTTTGCACGCCCTGTGTTTTAAAAATTTCCTGCAACACTTTACAAGTAATCACCGAATGGAGTCATTAAAGGAGTATATTGCCTCACGAATCGACCACCGCAAAAATTTTAGAATCCGTCAAGTGAGAGCGGTGTTACAGAGGTTTGTCGCACGCTGCGAGCACAAGTTCTCTCTTCTCTCGTCCCGACGAGCGCGCTGGAAGCTAAGCAGGGAGTGATGGCACGGGGAAAAGAGGTTACGTCACGCACGCGTCATCACCTTGAGCACTTTTTTTGCTTTTTTTTTTTCGAACGCGCTCGCGATCACACTTTCAGTGTGATCGCGAGCGAGCGCGCGGGCACGTCGTGTCTTCCCGCGGCGATGCATCCCGAGCTCACGATGCTCAAGTCAACCAATGTCCGTGAACTTTGGGTTTATGGCACGGTCGTCTGCGTTTATAGCATTATTTGTCGAGAGAAGAGAGAGCGATTTCTCGCTGGGTTTGAGAGGTAATCGTAAATTCCATGCCGCGTGCTACGCTATAATATTAGCTTCACATGTTCTCAGAATCCTAGGCTACCGATCGGCAGCGTTTTCGGACCATGATAAAAATGTGTTGCAGGCACCCTTTAACATCAAGAGTATCATGCACGCTCACCATCCAATTGGCCGGAGTAGCCACCTTCTTCTCTTCGGTGAGCTTGAGAGATGCCACCGCTCGAAACAATTCTCTGCAAAAGAAGTGTCGCTCATAACCACCTAAAAATGATGAAACGGTCATTGTGCTTTTTTTTTTTTTTTTGCCGTTCAGTCAATGTTAAGCCGCTCACTGTAGCAAGTAAGCGCAACCTTTTTTCATTACACCAGCATAACTTCATCACAGCGTGACCAGATTAATTGTTTGCTTACAAGAAGGAGACAGAGTGATAAAAACATAAAGCGGAAAACTTTATTTTCTCAAAGCATGCATATAAGTAGTCTAATCGGGGAGCTTGAACAATCCCGTCACCTGTGATGCGTTTGTTTTCCCAGTTGTATGCGAGTAGATGTGACACGTGCGAATGTGAAACTTCTTTATGTAATTAAAGGAGTTCCGCTGCAAAAATACGAGCACATACTTACGGAAAGTTTCTGCCACTGGTGGCTGGATACAACATAGAGAGCTTCAGTTTCTTGTCGGGCGCGATGATGAACACCTTTAAGGGTAAAAAGCGCAAAAAAGAGTCAGTTATGCATAACACGGTCGTGGCTAAGTTGTAATTAAATTTTTCTAGTGCTATTACGTTTGTCTTGAGGACCCCTCCAGCATTCCTCAGCCCGTAGAGCAATTTTTAAGCGCGTTAAAAAAGCTTGGAAAACAGAAAGCTATACTACATGTACCACATCGGTCTGGCTCCACGTCCCTATGTGATATAGTATGCTGGCTACCGGATACTGTAATACTGCTGTAGTCTGAAAACTTCAGCGATGCGTAATGTGATTTTTCATTTAAAAAATAGATGAGCTTTCACGTGCGAAAACCAGCGTGTGACTAAGAGGCGCAGCATAGTGGGGACTCCAGATTAATTTTGATCAACGGGCCGTTTTGATCACCGGAGTAGGCGGCCGATTTCCATTTCGAACCCATTTTGCGAGCGCTCGCCGTGGCCGGCAATGCATCCCGCATCCTCGTGTTCACAGCACAACATTATAGGTGCTATGCCACCACGGCGGGTTTCGAATTTCTAAAGAAACACTGCCACCCGCCACAGTCAGTCTGGCTATATGGACGTTCTGCTATTACGTGCGAGGTCGCGCTTTTCAGATCCGCACACAACTGTTGCATTCCGATGCCGGTATAATGCAAAGGTGATATTATAGGCGTGCTTTAGAAAAAATAATAATGAAGAAAGGCGATCCGGAGCCATCTCTTATGGATTCTTTCCCTGCGTACTGTGGCGTTGTTTTCTTTTTAGACGTCCAGCCATGTATCTTACAAATATTACCAATAATACACCGCTGTTTCATTGTCACGAAAAGTGTAGATACCTAGACGTGCAGGCTCCCAAGTTCAAAGACAATGCGTCATGTTTCTCAGTGTAGCTTTCTGCGTCGTGGTTCGTAAACAGGCTTTCATCGAAACGAGACGTGTTGAGTACCCTACAGGTGTATTCCTTGTTAAAAAGCAGTGCGCGGGACTCCGAAGCCACTCAGCGACGCAGATCCACCTGCGCTATAGGAAGACGTCCACTCAACCTGTATAGCCTTTTTCAGTTTCCTAACAGGTTCATGTGCAAGATCTCAAATGCACCCGGTGCAAAATTGCCGCTCCTTTTGACAGCGCAATAAAAGGTCCTTTTGAATGAAAAACGACAGATATATTTATAACTCTGATGGCGATGGATGCAGGCATGGACGCAATATAAGGACTACTTGGTGGCATCATAGCTGATAACGTCTAGTTCTATTTTATATAAAATTTTGAAGTACAAGTGAGAAAAATTTAGGTCGTGCAGGATGCTGTAAAAAAAAAAAAGATTTGCTTGTAATTTCGTGCCCCAGCAGGCATCAGCTCCGAGTAATGCGCTCTCAAAAAGGCGGGGTCAAGCTGTTGATGTTCTAATTATCGTCAGTCAATTTGCATGTGCAAAATTTTTTCGCGGAAGCGCCGATGTATTTTCCCACATACTCTTAAAACGTATTCGTCTGTACTGGCGTTCGGCATGAAACTTTTAGCGTTGACAACGTGTCCTGAACAACATGTTTTACGGACGTTTATGGGAACACATAGGTCTTTCTTTTCTTTCATATATCAGCGAGCATGACATACACCCAAACGGTATTTGCCACCGCGAATTGTGTGCCATCGGAGAAGCGCACCTTTATGCCCGTTCTGCTGTTATCTAGGCTTCCCTGGAATAATACAGCAGTTGATTTGACCAGCCAATCTCAACGCGTCTCGTTCCACGAACAGCTGTTTACGAGCAACGATGCAGAAAGCAGCGCTAAGAAACATGACTCATTATCTTTCAAGTTGAGAAACCTACACGTTTCTTTTTTCCCTTTCGTGACAATAAAACCGCGGTGCAATATTTGTAATGCAAGAAAAAGCGACACAAGTGGACGTGTGTTTCAGTTACAGTCACATGACGTCGCATTTTCAGTTAGGTACAGTAAAATGCAATACGGCAAAGTTGCAGGCTGCGCAGTACTAAGCTTCACTATTTATAGCGCCCTTTCGTCGAGTTGAACAACCTCTGCGAAAGGTTCTTTCAATGAGAATATTTCTTTTTCGAACGAGATGGTCGCACGTTGTGTTCATGGCACCGCTAACGCGCGAAAATCGTATAGGACAATCAAAACAGAGCACTTCATAGGTTGTACGATTGCGACGCGTGCAAAATACACCCGCATTTCAAGCGCAGTGAAACCTTCCTAAGCGAGGAGCTTTGTATTTGAGACAGGCGTGCGCACGTACCGCCCTGCAGGTGAGAGGAATGCCCTCGGCGTCCTTGTCGATGGGGTCCAGCATGCCCAGTTGCACGGCCAGCTCCCGTTTCTCGTCCGATATGATGGGAAACGGCAGGTCGTTCATACGCAGGTCGTTGAACGCGATTATGTCCTGCGCATTGCAGATAGGATGTGCAACGGAAACGTTAGCGTATAATGAATAAAGCGCAAACGGTGACTAGTTGATTGACTCCTTATAAAGAACACGTCTCCAGATATTTGGTTGGTCGTCACAAGGCAAAAGCAGCGCTCGCTTCACGAAGACAGACGAAGGAACACGAAGAACAGGCGCTGTTCCTTCGTCTATCCTCGTGACGTGTGCGCTGTGTTCGCTACCATTTGTCATTAACATAGCGCCCCTTGTATGCACCTCTCTAGTGCCGACCCGATCCATGCCTTTCGTTGGTGACGGCTCCCTCAGATTTATCGTTACCAAGACAATCATTCATGGCACGTAAAAAACGTAAAATGAAAAGAAAAAGAATCCTGTTAAGATTCGGCAGCGGGCCAATATTATGCAGTAATGAACGCCTAGAAATTACATACCTGGAATATAAAGGAAAAAGCATACCTATTGTCGCGGAAACAAAAATTGCAGTGCCAAATGCGTGGATTCTCGCAAACTCTAAAAACACTCACTTGCGCCATCTTATTAGGGCCGTGAGAAAAGACTGCGGAATGACGGCAGCTCCCAGAAGAAATGTAACGTTTGTTTCGGACACCAGCTATGGAACCTAGGCGCTCGATTATCCCAGCGATTCAAGAAATATAGAAGTTTTGGAACGAATTACGAAACAGTGAAAGCGATGGCAAGGTCTCGTGTGGGGCTTGAACCCCTCATATAATGTTCTAATAATACGCCACGCAGTGCCCTAGGTTAGCCCTGCTGAGGAGGAGAAGTAGTGCCCAGCAGCTACCACAGAGAGAGAAACGAAGGGGAAAGCCAAAGAGGTTAACCAAGCGCGGGCTTGGTTGCCTACCCTAAACGTGGGGAGGAAGAAAGGGGGAATTAGATAGATAGGAACAAGGAAAAGCATGAAAAATGACACAATATGTACACATAGAACACTTACACATGCTATCAGTACAGCAACTTTCGTGAAACCCAGTTGACTTCAGCAAGCAAAATAGGGATTTTATGTCCTTGTCCATGTAAGAACGCATGGGCCCAAGTCCCTGGATCTTTTCTCTCAAAACTGGACTTCCGTCAAGGCAGCAGGTTTAACTCTTAGAGCACATGCTTGTGTTTTGAAGAATCGGCAGGTACACAGAAGGTCTATTGTCTCTTTACAGCCTCAAAAGTTGCATACCGCACCAGTAGCAGCTGTTGTGGCGTCAAGGTTTCCTTGGACCCAGACCTCCATTTGGCAGCATGACAGAGCCTTCGGGTTGAGGAATTGATGCTCACAAGTTTGGAAAACGAAAACAAACACGTTTAATGGCACTTTTTGCAAACTTATTTAGATAGTGAACAGGTAAGATTAAAGAGTTCAGCTACGAGTGACTGGATGAGCCATTAACCCAGGGCTCAGAGCGTCTTGTCTCACTCAGCACCGGCGTTATAACACCACAGGCTGGCTCCTCCGTCTTGATTGTAATCAATCACACCCAAGACACCACTCACCAAGACACCAGCCAATAACACAAGATTGTCGCAGATGGTCGTTGCACTGGTTGATGCAGCAAAGTTCCAGCTGTCAATGGCACTCACGTGGGGGTCAAGCTGGAAGAACGGGAGATCGTCCGAGTTCCTCCGACTGCCTCTCTCCAGAAGGGCAGGAAAGGGTTTACGGCAACCTATAATTGCTCTTGTCAAAACACATGAGCCCGTGCGGCGCCGTAACATCCCAAACAAGCCACAGTGGTCCATGGTGAAGGCAGCGCCAGTTTGGCGTCGCCCCGCTGTTCATCTGAACTTGCACCTTTCTCTTCTCTTTGTGTGGTGCTCCCCGCCCGGAGATCCAGTTTCTCGAAAGCAGCAAGGTGTCTCGAGTCGCGTGGGAAGTCAGCGCCGCCGGCCAACTATGAGAGACGACGTGCCACCGGTGGCAGTCATAACACAGCTACCAGGCGTCTCACAGCAGTCATGACGAGGAGCGCCCAACACGGGGTTGAAGGTATCAAGCTTCGATGATGCGTAAGCTCCAAAGGAAACCGTTGACGCCAGTCAGCGCCCAGGATTACACTGCCGAAAGTTAACTAGAAGTGGTCCTGGAACTAAAATTTTACCCGCCAAGTTTTTCATTGCACCGCATTCCTTGCATTGTCTGGTATGAATGGAGAAACAGTTGTGAAGGTTGACGGTGGCAAACGAAACATATTCAACTTTAAAATTAATACAAAAGCATATGGCAGAAATTTGTATACTCTGTCGCATTTCGCTCACCCAGTGACGCGGCAAGCTGGTTGCACTCAAAGCACGGCTTACATCTTGAGGGCAGGGGAACCTTTATCCTAACTGTGGCCTTCCTATACAGCACGTCGCCATTATCATTTTTTTCCACATTCACTACACCTTGTTGAAGTTATTTTAAATTTACTTTACAATGCACTACTTTCAAAATGTTTTGTTCGCTTTTCCCCGTTCGTAGCAATTTATGACACGTGATCAGCGACTCGTCCCAGCGGGTGGTGGTGTGCGTGCTTTTGCTTTCTCCGTTACTGTGGTATGTGGGCCATACAGCTGTCATAACACGGCCTCGTAGCATGCCAGACAAGCAGAGATAACTTCTTAGCTCTTCTTGCCCGCAGGAAATATGCGAAGCGCGCTGAGTCACGTTAAACGGCTGCTTTGCATCGGCCAGCTGTGAAGACAAACGAGGCAGGGTGTCGAACACCCATCACGCCAGCGGGCAGTTCCACACTACTTGCGAAACTCCTGCGCTGGTGGACTCAAGGGTCGAACTTCACCTATAAGATCGGTGTAATTGTTACCGCAATCAAACGGGATAAATTCATGTCGTCAAGCTGTTCGTTTCCACGCGGTTACCAAATTACATTCGCATAAACGACACTTTGGTGCCTGCGTCACATCTGTACTAGCTGGAAGCCTGCTTGTATGCTTACCTTTTTTTAAATTTTTTTCTCTATCTATATAACCCTTTCTGCTTACAAAGTACTAAATAAGTACGATTCCAGCAGAGAAAATGAACGAAAGCATAAGGCAGGCAATGAATGCAACGCTTCTCGTGACATCGTATTGCCTGCGCACATGTACTAACTGCATCTCATTCTTTTACCAAAACACTTTAGGTATCAACTAAACGACAGGCCGCACGCTCTAGGAAGGGCATTCTTGCAAGTAAGAGCGAATAACTAATCGTTTCACATTGAGCTTCGAGTCCATGCAGCCTCGCAGTTACGCCACGCTCACACATTGGAATTCTATGCCGTAAGCACACGGGTTTGTTTGCCCTTGTTTCGTTTTGGGTGGCCCCTTATACGCGGCGCGAGGGTGTATATTTCTGTCGTGTTGTTGTTGTTTTACAGCCTTCCTGTCGGAGACAGGGAGGCCTGGCATAACACTCATGAAGCTATAGCGTGCAAACAGACGGTTATTCATGACAGGGCAGACGAGTGTGCTGAACAAAGCCTTATCGAACAATGATGTGTAGGTGTACATGGAAACCCATATCGCCGATCAACGACAGCATTACCTTACCACACAGAGGCTCCCACCGCGCTTGTGGTGAATCGTCGCGTTGCTTACCACGCGTTGCATTCATTTGTTTTTTTTTCCCACGGCGACCCAAGCAAAGGCGATCTCGTATTCGCCGTCATGCGCACGTGATACCTCGTGGGAAATGTCTTCTGCGTCTGTCATATTCATTGCGCTGCATGTCTGGCCAGCGGAATGGCAGCCATCGGACCCCGCTCATTCAGATCCTCGGTGGCCGTGACAGGCACCCTTATAGCAGGCTGCACATTGCCGGCCGAAAGGCGCGGAAACAACATGTACGTGTTGACTCCCACGCCGCAATATTACCCTAGTATGCACATAAAGAAACTGCCGTTCCTGTGGGAACTAATGCTCTGGCTTCCTCCCAAGTTCTCTGCCGCTGCACTCATGTACCAGGTGACTTTATTCTTCCAGGAAAACAAAAATATTGCCTTCACACCACGCCACCCCTCAATTTTTCTTTTATTCCTGTGTATCGGGTGAAGAACCGTCGCTTATTGTATGGTCTTTCGCCCGCGGGAACTGCTTTCATCTTGACAAAATGGAGAGTCCTATGCGTGGCTCGTTCTGCCTCGTAGGATATTTAATACTGACCCGTGTCGGCAAGCAAAACGTTAATTTACGTTTGCACTTGAAATTGACCAAACATCAGTGCAAACAGGCCACAAGATATGCTAAGAGCTGTGTTGCATCATTTACAGTCTGCTTACTGCTGCTTGAAACGTCTGGGACATAGCATTGGGCAAGCCATGACCGACGCATAGCCATGATCGACTGCATAGCCATGACCGACGTTCGGGACGGACGCATCACCGATATCTGCGAAACTTGTTGAAAGCACTGCTGTACGACATATACGGGCCCGTTTAGAGGCATATCTCTTGCTTCCGTCTGTTTAATTGCACTCGGCCGGCCTGGTAGGAATAGTGCATCACACTCAACCAAAGCGTTGTTATTATTCAGCCGGGACAACGGCGTACTCCAGTGGCACGTACTGTATATGCTCGTGCTTTTTACTGATGCGTTCTCGCGTCCGTATACACGCCATGTATGATAGGGTCATTTGATACAACAGCGTTTTTATCTGAAGTAACGTGTTAACAGTGTGGCTACGGAAACATTTCGAGCGCCCATTGAACAACTCATCTTCCTCTCTCTTTTACAACGGGTTATTTCCCGCGCTCTTAGTGGACCTGCAACATTCAAGCATCTTAGCGTCACCTCCCGAAAGTATAAACAAATTTTACTTTGTTTCAGAATGCAAGCACAGTCTAAAATAGTGTGTAAAGGAAAAAAAATAATTTCGAAACAGGTAACCTTAAAAAAATAGCGGCTTATTGCATGCAATAAAGAAATTTTATCAGACGAATGTGAAGAATTATCACTTGGTTTAATTAAGCACGATTCATTGCTCTTATAGCTACATGAAGTGTTCTGCCTTCCTATGCATCCTACCAGAGCAACCCCTATTGATCTACAAAGACAATGCATAATTGTTTATTGCCCCTAGAATATGCATGTACACGCTATCTAGCATGACTGCCTTGCTTCCGAACCAGTTTGCAAACGCTCTCGGCTGCAAAGGTACGTCATGTACTATTTTTCGGGCGATCCAAACATTCTGGCGAGTACAGAAGTTTCTTTCCGCTAAAGTGGCTGTTGGCGTCCCGAGTCTTTCTGCCA
This sequence comes from Rhipicephalus sanguineus, assembly GCF_013339695.2. Taxonomy (NCBI): domain Eukaryota; kingdom Metazoa; phylum Arthropoda; class Arachnida; order Ixodida; family Ixodidae; genus Rhipicephalus; species Rhipicephalus sanguineus. The sequence continues at coordinate 63,698 of NW_023614893.1, forward strand.
CCGGGTCCCGCTTGCTGTGTTTGTCTAGCAATTGTGAACGTGGAAAGCCAGTGCTCATAACGAACGCGTGCTATAGACAAATGAGGTTGGTATGGAAAACGTACTTTTTCGAGAATTGCATATCGCTGACACTAATACATTTAAAATATCGTATGCCGAAAAATAGGCTTCGCGCGGCTGGCTCGAAATACTACGTGAGCAATATCATTTTTCGCGGCGGGATACTCGCCCCATATTCAGTACAATTTTCAAGTGAGGAATTTAATTAAAATAGGCAAAACATGGAAAGAGTTTTGCTTAGGGAATAGCAAGTGGCGAATGAGCACAGTGTCAATCAGAATATTCCAGGCGGTTTAAATTAAAATGCCAGCATTTGCTTGCAAAACCGCGATGAGCCAGCATTGTTTGGTTGGGCTGTGGCTCAGCGCTTCCTGCGAGTGGAGATCAAACTCCTTGGCGAATCGTGCGTGACTACACCGGGTTGTTTCCGTAGTGAATTGCCCCCATGCTTTTATTTTTTCACCGTAACTCCGCACAGCTTCTAGCTATTCGTTGCACTTGGTGTTATACGCCACTGCTTGCGTCATCGCTTGAGCTTATTCGGTGCCGCTGGTTTGAGGAGCAACTCGGGTCAACAAAATTCTCCCGTTACCGGCTATGATAATACTGTGGGAATTTTTCGTGTCTGTATCACCGCATAGGCCTCCGCATGCCGAGCCTTTAATCATCCGATTTGCCGCATACCTTATAACCGCCGCGGTGGCTCATTCGCGATGACCATTTGCTCTTCAGCATTAGGTCTCATGTTTATAAGCCATGGCAGCCGTGTCGGCATTGTGATGGGGACAAACTTCGAAAGCAAGCGCAGACATTTACTGAGTGTTCGTGACGGAGCCCCAGGTGCCTCAAAATCTAATAGTTGCGTTGTTGGTCTTCATTTGCGGAATACAGAAATTAGAGAAAAAATAAGGGCAAGAAGACACGAAATGAAACAGATACGAGCACTTGTCTCCTTTGTTGTGTCAGTTGTCGTTATTTGTTACGATAATTTATGTCTTCCGTAACTCAGCTGTTCAATATTAATCCGGAAGCGTCCACTGTAACGTCACTTTAATAGCCCATATGCTGCTTTCAGAGGTTAGGTACAATAATAAGTTAATGATTAGATCGATCGATCGATCGATCGATCAATCAATCAATCAATCAATCAATCAATCAATCAATCAATCAATCAATCAATCAATCAATCAATCAATCAATCAATCAATCAATGACTATTTTCCTGTCAGAAACGCTATTACATGACGCTGTGTGGCGCGTGCCGCTCCAGACGTCCAAGAAGATCGCAACGTTAACAGGAGGCACATATCTGACAAAATAGGTGCCAATATTTGTTGGTGGACAAAGGTGCTAGTCTGGACAAAAGAGAGAAAGCGAAGTGGGATAAAACAAAGGCAAGGAGGTTAACCAGAGCGGAGCCCGGTTGGCTACGCTACACTGAAGAAGGGGGAAGGTGGAAAACTCTATAAGGGACGAGAAAGGTGGCTGTTGTTGCCGCCGACGCCGTAGCAATTTCGTGCTCTACGTCACAGGCTGTCGATCAATCCCATAGCCTTCAGAAATTTTAGCAATGCTTTCGTTGCTTTTCGCACCCCTACATGCACTGTCCTATGGTCCCATGATCCTGATCACAATGAAGGCATTTCCGTTTAGGTGGTGAAGAGTTGCACGAAGCTTAGGCCTTTCATCTTCCAAAGAAAAACAGTAGCACAGGTGGTGCTCTATAATCTCGTCCACAGCGCAGTCATTGTATTTCGTGGTATTGGCCATTTTAATATTAGATGCACTTGCATTGGTGAATGCTACGTACCGCTGTAACCGGCACAACTCTGTTTCTTCACTCTGGCGAAAGTCCAGGTAGCAGCCGCAATCGCAGCGATGAGTCGAACGAATGCAACCGATGGTGAGTGAAATCAGGCGTGTGTGCCACATGTGCAGTGTTGTACTGTGAGGTACCATAATCGTGCGTTCAGCCGCGTCAGTCCTTGATAAAGAAGCACAAACAAGCTTTCTTTATCGCTAAACAAGCAGCTTTATCGGCGAGGTCGTTGCCGAAGTTACGGCAGTGACCTGGTAGCGACTGAAACACGATGCTGTGTCAGTTTTCTATCGTATGGTGGTGCTTTTCTCATATATCCGATACAAGTTGATCGCAGGATCCGTGACGAAGAGCTGATCGAAGATATTGTAGGACTGGCTTTCAGTCGCACATTAAATCCCATGGATTAGCCGATTGTTGATCAGTGTATTCGACGGCGCCTCGAAGGGTACCAGGCTCCAATCCGGTCGATGTTGTAAAATGAGAAATCCTATATCTCAGGCTGAAATATCTTGATGGAATGACAACAGCGCCGGTGAAGCGGTTGTGCGGGGTAGAGATATCTGCGTAGATGGGAATTCTGTCCACATAGAAACTATGCAAACCGTCCAGAACTGCTTGCTTCAAGGTCTAACTTGGAAGGTTACTCTTTCTTATTTCTTGGACGAAAAGGCGCACTTCGTTTTGACGTAAGCGCAAGGCTGATAATGAACATGCAGAGGATGTGAAGCCCGATGGTAGTAAGGCACGGTATTCAGCACTCAAAGTATTCAGCACTCACCGTGAGAACGACGCCTGTGGCGTTGGTTCTGACAGGCACGCGATATAGCTAGATTCCATTCATGCAGTGCTGGGCAGTATCGAAGATACATGTATCTCAGATACTATCTTAGGTACTCTTTGGGTATCTTGTATCTGTATCGCGATACGCCTCGCAAGACGTGTATCAGTATCTGTATTTCTGATACATTGAGGAATGTATCGTGTATCTTAAGATACAAGATACTGCGATTGCAACACCGCGGTTCAAAACAATAAACGTTGGTTAAACTCCGCTTCTCAAGCTGATACTGCTCCCACTAAGCCACCAGATTAAAACTAAAGACAATTACATTATTTTATCTTTCCACCAGAGTTTTCAAGCGAGGGAAGGTGATGAGCTCTGAGCGTCCCTACTGAGGGAGCAAAGTCACGTGGTGGCGCTCGCGTCATCTCGACAAACGCGCGAACGTCCACCTCCAGACGAAATTTTGTTTTCACGGTTCCTTTTTTTTTAGTTGTGTCAGTGCTATGGCACTTGGCTCTAGGCTACTATCCAGTGCATGCGGTGTCTTTTGCACAAATTCAGATGTATCGAAGTTTCTCTTGCGTTGTGCGTCGTTACGAAGTCTGGAGAATGCAAGAAAAGTGGTTGCTTTGCCTCTCGTGGCTTTCACACATCGGCGATTTGAAGGACTTCGTCGATGCAAGTATGACTTACATGCAATGATTGACTTATATGCAAAATAAGATCCTAAGAGCTATAGCACCACCGGTACCGATGCCGGATTTAACAGAACAAGCGTTCACTTAACAGAAGCTATCTTGGCGTACGTCTCCTTTTCTCTTATAGACATTTCTCCATGTGACCACTTATTTTCTTTCCTCTTTCTTTCCCCTTATCTTGCTTTCCTCTATGTTTCCCCTTTCCTAAATGAGCAGGCAGGCGTTGTGCCCCCTTAGGTGGCAGTTGTCAGCCTGTTCTCTCCCTATTTCCTCTGTGTCTTCGTGTTTTCTATGTATTCAAACCAAATAAACAATAAATAATTCAATGAGTTTTCAAAATCATAATTGGATTGTTAGCACAAGTTCTTTCTAAGCTGTCCTTTTCCATCCCATACATTACCAATGTCTCTGTATTGCTTTTTTCGGGTCTGCTTACGGCAATATGTCTTTAATGTGCCGGCAACGTAAGATCTCTCCTTTATTCTTACTTTTAGCTTTTTACATTATTTATGCTCCTGTTTACAACTTATATTCTACTTAAGTTTACTGTTATGTCAAGGCGACGTTGAGAACAAATATTTATTAATCTGCGCGCGCTTGGAGTATACAGTAACAAAAGTTCTGCTTACTGCTTAGTAAAAATAGCGAAATTGAGTTTTCGTTATAATAACGTAAATTATTAGGTGCCGTCTCAAAGTTTTTAGCAAAGGGATTGGAGAAGCATTGTATACGAAATGCTCCGTTTTTCTAATGAGCGTCTCAACGAGTCGGTTTACGCTATTTTACATAGGCACTGAATTTTCTGTGGTTAGCTTAAATGCCTAATTGCCATGGCTATTAGGGGATATATTCGCCGCGGTGGTCTAGTGGTTATGGTGCTTGACTGCTAATCAGTAGGTCGCGGCGGCCGCAATTCGATGCCCGTGTGGTTATATTTAAGTTTTGTAACACCACGTGGTCGAAATTTCTGTAGCCCTCCACTATGGCGTCTATCGTTATCGTATCGCGGTTCTTGCGACGTTAAACTCAACAATTATTATTAGCTCTTGGGAGTGCCGCCGGTATCGTGTTCCTATACTTATTCACTGAGTTTGATACATAACTGCTTTTCTATTTTATACTTAGTTATGCTTGTTTTTCTGTCTTAGTCTTCTTTAAATATTTTTACTGTTACTATAGCGGCGGTGTTTTGCGGCACTTCATGCAACTATAGAACACGTCTGAAACGCTTTCTGGGCTGCAGATGTTCTCTCATAAAAGAGAAATTGTTAGAAGATCGCGCATTACTCAGTACGTCGCTAACGAAGACTTTACGCCAGAGATAAGTAATATAAATGTAACTGCAGTTTTATGTCCTCTACGTAAACAAGATACGTCGCAAAGAATGTCGCTACCAACGTTCTCGCTGATGTACACCTGTCCGGTGATCGGTTATTGCGAAAACCGTGATACATTTACGGGAAAGGTAGAACTTAACAACGGTATTTGCACCATTGAGCGGAGGCATCTTATTGGAAGAATACAGCCCGCTAGCTGGTCGGCAAGCAGAGCATCGACTCCACTCAATTACAAAAGCGGCAGGCAAAAACCGTTATCAGCGAAGTATATAAAGAGCTGTCATGGTAAGCAGCTAAAGAAACCCCAATAAGTTGTTTCAGAACAAAAGAAATATACCTTCAGCAAGAAATACAAAACTTTGGCGATACTAACAGACATTTCATTCAAATAAAACAAAATTGGTCGCAGTTAATAAACATTCAAGCGAACATTTTTGTGCATCGGCGTTTAGTGCTGCATTACCGTAAATACCGATTTATAATAACAAATTTCCAACTGTATCGAAGTATCTTAAGATACAATTGGAATGTATCGTATCGGATACAATCGGCGTTGTCGTATCTTGTATCTGTATCTCAAATACTTCTTGCCTGAGTATCTTGTATGGTATCGCGATACAGTTTCAAAGTATCTTTGCCCAGCTCTGCATTCATGAAACGTGGCGGTTATGCGCCCTGAGAGTGCGGTTGCGACGTAAGTCGTGATTAGATGGTCTCGAGCAAATATAACTGTTCCGGCTGTTGATGTAACTTTACCATCTTTCTCCGGTGATAAGCCGCGGAGAATAGCTGCGAGTTTCGCCTTTAAATGAGAAACGTGAGGGCTCCAGGTCTGGCCTAGGTGCACAATGACTGATAAAAAGCGATGACTTCGCTTGTAGGAGATGCCATAGATGCATAATTGATAAATGGGCATCGTTTTTGCCGTAAAGCCCACTAGTGCAGGTTTTTCTGTCAAGATAGCTAGGCCTTACGTGCTAAAGCAGTTGAATGCCTGCGTCGGTGTCTCCTGTTGCCTTCCACGAATCTTCAGGCATGCCGCTGCTGATGGCAGACGCAGAGGACATCGGCGTAGATGGAGACACTGACTGTTGTCTGTAGTGACTCCGCCAGGCCAAGCAGGGCGATGTTGAAAGGAAAAGAGCTTAAAACACCACCTTGTGGGACGCCATGGCACGTGTAGTGGTCGGAGGGGGGACCATCTTCATTGCTAAAAAGAACGGCTGTCGTGTCGGATGACTTTGGATTCATCGAAATATTCGATCTCCAAGTTCAATTAATGAAAGCATGTATAGTATGGCTTTATGGAAAAAGTATCGACATGAACACGTCATTCTCTACGGAAGAGCTAGAAGGAGCTGTGACACTATGTAGGCGTTCGTCTTCACGAGGGCCCGACCGAATAGCGCTTAGCGTTTTGCGCCCCCTAGGTCAAGCAACACGACAACTGTTAAATCTTTTAGATAAGTCATAGGTAGAGGGCGTCGTTCCTCAAGAATTCAAGCGCAGCCGTCTGGTACCGCTTTTAAAAGCAGGCAAATGACCACTTGTTCGGACATCCTACCGGCCTATATAGCACTCGCCAACTGCATTGGGAAACTTATGGAGCGAATGATTCCTTGAACGGTACAAGATTTACTCTGATTCCATGGAGGATTTCGACGAAGGCGTTCGTCACTTGACACCGTCATCGGTCTAGTGTCTTCTGTAGAGTAGTAGAGATATGGGAAGCGATTAACAGCGGCGCTCTTTCTTGATGTGAAGGGAGCCTAGCGTGGACAAGGTTTTCGTAGTGTATAGCAGAAACAAGTAAATGGACGGCGCAGCGCGCTGGATGCTGTGCTCCATCTGCCGTCTTTAAGCAACCTACACTGATGCAAAACACGCAGCTAGCCTTCCTTTAAGTGCATTGCAGAGCGCGATTCTTTCATCAACGTCCTCGAATCCGCCAAGTTGGCGGTGTCACGTAAACAAGCGAGCACGTGCATACCTGTGCGGAAGAAGATCCTCAAGTGCGTGACGGCGGCATTCCACAAACATGCAAGCGGGCCGAGTCAGAAGGCCCTTAGCGGCATAATCGACACGTCCTTGTTACGAAGGATGCGAGGACGCGTGACTCATGCGCTCACGTCTTGCGCAACCCACGGGCGCAGGCAACCATCGTCGACCTTCCTAACCACCCCCGCCGTCATGCTGCGCTGGGCCACGCATTCCACGGCTGCGACACGCCCTCCAGCATTCTTCTATTCCAGCTGCTGTAGCGGAATCTTTGAGGCCGTAAAACATGGAAAAAGACAAAAGAAACGGTAACGAGAGCGCAGAGGCGGCTACTTAAATGTGTCGAAACATTTAGCGGCAATTTTCTTCCACGCCTCGCTAGGTTGCGCATTTCATGTATACAACGCAGAAGTCCCGACGCCTTATGCTATATTCAAAGCTTTTTTTTGTACATTACCTTCCTCAGAACAATGCACGTGGTCCTAAACCATTTCTCCAATGCGCATATTTCAGTGGCCTGTTTATATGCGCTTCAGAGAAATAGCCGACGATTTATTTGTGTTGTTCATTTGATTTTTTTTAGAGGTCAAGGCTATCAGGAAACGCAGCGGACGCAACTGTTCCGCTTGTCATTTAGTTAGCCCTGTTAGGGCGGTGGAATTCGCCCTCCAATATTTATTCAGTACTGCAGCCTCGTTAGAGGCTGCAGAAGAGAATGAATGTTGGAGAGCGACTCTCATTCTGGTTTACTTTAACAAGGATAATTAGTGCGTGTAAGCAAAAATAAAACGAGTTTTGGCTTGTACGCAGTTTTATTTTGTAGCCTCGGCCGCCAGCCTTCCCTGCTCTTGTTGATAAAACCGTGCGCACGCGCTAACTGCTTATCATAACGGACACAGTAACCATTAAGTGAACAACGAAAAACTATTAAACGTATATAGTGCGCAATGTTAGGGTTCATGCGTATATAGATAGATAGATAGATAGATAGATAGATAGATAGATAGATAGATAGATAGATAGATAGATAGATAGATAGATAGATAGATAGATAGATAGATAGATAGATAGATAGATAGATAGATAGATAGATAGATAGATAGATAGATAGATAGATAGATAGATAGATAGATAGATAGATAGATAGATAGATAGATAGATGAGCCTCATATGTTGTAAGATAGGAGCATTGAAGTTGAAGTCGACCTATCATTACTCACCTTAACGTTTTCATCCGCTAATTCAAGAGAAATTGCACGCGCGTCCTGAATAAAGTAAAGAGCCCGAAAGTGGGAAGGAAGTATAATAAAGTGCACGCTCGTATGTCACTCTTGCATTATCGTGTGATCATGCACGCCGTGATGCGCAAGTGCACTATCAGTAGTGTACTGTGCCGGAGCACGGCTAATTGGGCTACTTGGTACTGGTTCATTTCTACAGGATAACGCCCGCGCACGAACACGGACACTGGAAGAGAGACGCAAACAACACAGACGCTGTGTTGTTTGGGTCTTTCTTCTAGCGTCCGTGTTCGTGTGCGTGCCTTATCCTGTCGAAATGTACTGTGCCGGACATTACAATACGACCCCTACTTTTTTAGGTAGCTTTCCGGTAATGTAATAATGGCGCTGCGCATTTCTATTTCTTATTTTACGCCACTACATGATGTATCCAGCTAAAAAATGTTTTGCTGTTTCGAAACTAGTTCTACAATGTGCATCATATTAGCTGCCACATCTATGCGTTAGTTTCGTCTTTTACACGCCAAAATCATGATTTGATTATGATGCACGCCGTGATGACTACAGAATAAGTTGTTCTTTAACGTAGTAAATTCGTGGTTTTGCATCTTACCTCCATCAACGTGCGGCAGCCATATGGCTGGGAGTTAAACCCGGATCTTCGAGATCACCGAGGCAACAGCCGTTATACTATCACGACGGGTCTAAGTAACTTGTGCAGTAACGTAAAAAAAAAAAGCTTTCTTGCACTATATCGGTATGGTTAATTACAACCATCATTTCCCCCCTTTTTTTATTTAGTCCAGGTCTAAGCGAGCTCAAATGCTCGACTATCGATTCAGTGAGGTCTCACCAAAAATGCATATTTTAAATGCATAAGCATTTCTACGCCAACTCAAAAGAAAAATGTTGCAGTGGCTTAGCTCGGCTATGCCAGCGTAGCGTTAGCAAAGGTTCAAGCAAAGGTTCAAGCAAGCGTAGCGTAGCGTTAGCAAAGCGTTGATAACGTAGCGTTAGCAAAGGTTCAGATAATTATTCTTAGCTTTCCTGATTGTCTAGGATTAGCTTGATTATCATGCTTACTGCTGCTGCAATGACACACACACGGTATACGTATTATGTGGCACATGTATATTTATTTTGTCAGGCAACTACTTCGGGATCCGTTGAGTTAAGCTTCTCCGCTCTTCTGCGCCGTTGAGCAGCATTTTCGCTCTCCTTCTCCATGGCTAAACCACACTGGCAAACGCCAGTCAGAGGCGCTATCAAGTGGCCCCAGCGCAGTGTCAGACGGTGACTGCACAGCGATGGCGAATACCTGCGCGCGCGCCTGCGCCAATACGTCTGCCAAGGCTACGACGTCACTCCTCTGGAAAGCGCAGACCGGCGGCGGCGAGTCGCGCGTGGCGGCGGCGGAGTGCGCGGGAGCTGCCGGCTCCGGTGCGTGACATCACTGTTCCTCGCGCATGCGCAGCACGGCTCTTGAGGATCCACGCGAAACTGGCTCGGCTAGGCCAGTGTAGCTAACGCTACAAAACTGTCCCTCTATCACGTAAGACGACCATCGCTATAGAGAAATAAAACAAAATAAATTTTCTTTAGCGGGGCTGGATTGGAACCGGGCCCATCAACGGCCTGAACCGTGTTTCATAACAACTGGGCTAGACATCCGTTTTTTGTTAATGCATAGAAATATTACCAGTGCCTCTAGCAATGTGTGTGCAACGTAGTTCACTACCTTAGAATTACTGTCACATACACAATAATTACAACCAACAGAAAATCAAGGCAAGGAAAGTGTAGGGGACGTTATTTGTAATAATCGTGATATAAATGTGAAGAAAGTAAAGTGGACGAAAAGATATGTTGCCGCCAGGAGGTACCGAACTTGCAACCTTGGAATAACACGTTCGATGTTTTACCGATTGAGCTATGGCGGTGGTCGTCCTCCTGTACACTTTATCGGTTTATCTGCCAGCTAGTAACAAGATCCAGTTCTACGTGACGCCAGCAGGCAAAAGAAGAGTGTTCCACAGTCGCCGTCATGGCTACAAGCCGCTCGGACTAACACTCATCGGTTAAAATGCCCAGATACACCCGATAAAGTGTCCGGGATAACGACCGCCGCCATAGCTCAATTGATAGAGTATCGAACGCTTTATTCGAAGGTTGCAGGTTTGGCACCTGCCGGCGGCAAGTTCTCTTTTCGTCCACTTTCATTTCTTCACATTTATGTCACAGTTACTACAAATAACGTCCCATATACTTTCCTTGGCTTGATTGTCTGTTGGTTGTAAATAATGTGGCATCTAGCGAAGGAAAACCAGCCATTAAATTCCCCTTATTTTGTCACATGCACAAAATAAACATTCATGCTTGCGGATTGACCCGTCGTGGTGGTCTAGTGGTCATGGTGCTCGACTGCTGACACGTAGGTCGCGGTATCGAATCCCGGAGGCGGCGGCCGCATTTTGATGTAGGCGAAGTGCTAGGTGCCCGCGTGTACTTGGGTTGAGGTGCACGTTAAAGAAAGCCAGATGGCAAAAATTTCCGGAGCCCTCCACTACGGCATCCTTCCTAATCATATGGCATCCTTCCTAGTCATGCGTAAGACCCTGTTATTATGCTTACAGATTGTGAATTTATCTAAACCATATGAACGCGTTGTACCCGCGGTGCAAAACGAATGCAGAAAGATACTTTCTATGGCAGCTTTGTTGAATTTCGTGGTAGTGCAATAAAGCCCACTCCAGGATAACATTGTGTAGCCCGGTTTCAAGGGACGACAATTCCAGGCAGAAGCGATGACAAGACCACGCGTATCAGTTTAGAGGTCTACCATATTAAGAAAATTGGTGATAATTGCTTACACCCCTTCTCCTTCTTTGTTTGAAGCAGTCTTCTTGATGCGGCTATCCGGTTTTCGAATGGGAAAGATAGACTGAAGATCACGATTTGTTGTGCTATATGCCTTTCAATGGCTGCTTTTGCATTCTAATTTGTTGCCTTGGCATCAACTCCTTTTTCTCGTTTCTTTTTTGTTTCACGTGATTCTCCCATCTTTCCCATGTTTTACCTCGGCATGTAGAATAGGTGTCTTTTCGCCATGAAACACAGTTGTCAGTCACCGCCTGTATGTGCGGTCTCTCTTCGGTGGCCGTGTTTTGCGCTGTTAACTACATTCAGCTATGAAACAACTCGCTTAGAAAGAAGTATTCTGTTCTATGACAACATGTTCAGCCGACGTGGAGCATTGCGAAAATTTGATGCAAAACACGTGCTTTGGTGGCAGCGGGATGCACCGATCATGGGGCCGTTCCAGACGCTGGCAAACGCTAGAAAGAAGATGAGAGACGCCATGCCGATGCCGACTGAAAACAACGTTTTAAGTAAGGCTGCAACTATTCAATAAAACTTCAACAGGAGATGCAGCGTGGATTTTTTTTTTTCGTTCAGAGGGCCAATTTTCACGTACTCCTAGCACCTCCTTTATAGGTGTCCCAAAAGAATCAGGAGAGCATCATTTTGCTTCAAAGCAGCCTCTTTACCGAGAGGTGGGCTATAAAGCTGTTCAATCCGTGCACAGAGGCGACCAAATCCAAGGTGAAAACATTATTAGTAATTAAGCCGGTAAAACTGGAGCGTTCATTTTAATTCACGAGCGAAATGTTCGTTGCGCAACGTCGAATCGTGGTGTCGATAAACGTAATAATTTTACGAACTATGTACTAGGCTTCAGGTTTTATGTCGCCTCGAATGCTAGTGGGGTGTTCAGCTTAGATGTGGAGGAGCCTGCACGTACGCCATAAAGACGTTACAATGCGTCTTCCCCTGTTTCTATTTTACAGCGAAAGCTGTTATGAGATCCCAACAATGGCCGCTTTTGGCGCCGTAGTTGTCCGCCGCCGCCGCCGGTGTCCGTAACGACTATCGCTCGAAAAAATAAAAAAAAAATTTCAGGATGGAACGAGGTTCGAACCTGGGCCCTCTGCGTGGGTGCTTCCCAACTTCACAAACATTATGATTTGTGGCATAGTGGGTACGGTGCTAGTGTGCATGTATTAGTAGCCACAAGATAGTTTATAACGGGCTCTAGAAATTCCGCTCCTTGAGCTTTCACTGTGACTGTGCTGCGCTTTCCGCGCAGGCGTGGCGTTTTTTATTCCGACAAAGTTCCTGGTTTCGTACGGAGCTCTCTCTCTCTAGACAAGAAAGCAGAGTCAGATTGATATAAAAACGTAGGACAACCGTAAAAAAAAACTTGTTCCCTGATCGCTGACATGATGCGACATCCTCTCCGTTTTTGTTGGGACTTGAAAGCGGATCGAGAAATTTTATGCGATAGTTAAATTTTCTACCAGGGAATGGAGAGCGTTTCCTGTGGGAAGAAATATCTTGCATGATCTCTGCGTATAGCGTGCGTCACACGCGTCGTTCGCGTTCACCTACGATTACCATCAACGTGTCGCAAGGGACGATAGGCCACCACACCCCAAAGAAATTTGTACATAAACGTTGGCGTCTGCTGCGACGTCAACTGAGGCACGTGATAGCTCTTCGTATTAAAAAGAATAGAAAGCACAACTGCTGTTGGCAGTTTTATGTTTATGAGAATGTTCATGTTTGTTATGAGCTAATGACTAAAGCACAAGTATGGGTTCCTTTTCCCTACCGCAATTTGCCGATTGTGGCAACGATATGAGCGCCTGCCAAGTCTGCAAATATTTGTTGGCTTCTTAGAGTATAATGATCTGTTGTACGAAATAGTAGACAGAACAGATGCGACGCTATTATATAGAAGGTTTTGAAGGCATAGCATCCTTATAAGGTGCTAATAAAGTGAGAACAGTGTGAACAATTACAGCCGAAACCCGCAATAACGAAATCGCACACCAAGAAAATACTCGCGACAACGAAATAACATCCTGTCCCCCGCGAACGTCCATAGGTGTCAATGCAGCTGGTATTTACGAAAACGAAATGCTTATGAACTGCAATCTCGAAAACACGAAAATTGACAGGACGTTTCACCACGCATTTTCTGCTCGCGCAGGTTCGGCATAGTCCAAAATGCGCTGAAATATCTTGGCCTCACACTTAAACTGCGTTAAGTACTACCGCATTCCGCTTGCGTGGGTGCCACCATCTCTGTTAACAAAATCGGCACGGTGTCGGAAGCAGACGCACGCGCCAGACGTTGGGATTGCCAACATGTCGCTCGTTTTCACTTGATTTTTCTGCATAACAGCATTACACTGTTACCGCATAGCGGTTCACACTAGTGACACGGCGGCTCGCTGCTTGCCGCCTTCGGGTTGCGGCGCGGGACCGATATCGCTCGCGCACGTAAAGTTTCTTTTGTCGTTCGAAGAACGGGCCCGGGACCCATTTTAGCGTTGTTCTGCGGCAGTCGCACAGCGATGTGGCCAATCAGCGACGTAGGAATGATTGTCATGGCTACCTGGGCGCGTGTGTATTGGACGCTGTTGCGATCGGCGAGCCATCCTTTGCCGCGGGGCGCCGCGACGGAAAAAAGGCAGCCGCTTGACTTTGCGGCGATAAGGAAGAGCGCGAAGACGCCCGGCTGATTCTCATGCGCCAGGAGGCGCATGGTTGCAATTTGCTCGAGACAGCACCATTGTCGCCGGTGCCGGAGCGGAAATGCGACACATGGCGCCTTTGTGCCCCAGGAAAGGCCGCGACGCCGAGTTTCCGCCGAAGACGGACCTCGGACCACCGCGCCGTGCGTCTCCGGCTGGTAGGTCGTCTACGCTCAAATCAGCGCCAGCTGCCCAGACGCATACCAGTGGATTTGCCGGGCCTGCAGCCGCCGTTCGGCCGCATGGGTGTTCGGCTCGAGTAGCGACATGAGGGACTCATCACAACCCGCATGCTGGCGGCAGGCTTCCCCCGGCGCGACATCGTTGTGAGAACAATGCGCGTGTTCGGGTTGTGTGTGCGTGGGCTGGGGGCGGTGCCAGCAAAGTGACCTGCAGGATTCGCCGCCCGATTGGATGGAAACGTCTTCCCCCTGTTTCCCCAGGTCTGGAATCTAGGGACCGCCAAGGGGTTAAAAGACGCGAGCGAATGCATGCGAAGGACATTCCGGAACAAGTTGTCTATATGAAAAAAATGTAAATAAACCTCCTATACGCTTCTTCTGCTCCTCAGTCCGGTTCCCTCCAACAGCAGCTCTTCTTGAGGACGAGGTTTGCGACCGCCTGCCTGGACGCGTGGAAACCAGCGCAATTGCGGGAGAGCCTCCCCCCTCTACAAACTTCCAACAACGCTTTCGAAACGGGCGTTCCTCAGTGCGCATGATGACGATGTCGCATATAATATAACTTCTTGCGTTGCGAAGGAAGAGCTGTACATCTACTACATTTAAACGGTCTACATTGCAAGCTAACGGAATTCTGGCCTTAAATTTTCGTTTTTCTCAGCGTTTCCCTGTTTGTAATATATTATTTCGCGATAGCAAAATTCTCGCACTAACGATTTTTTTTTCGGTTTCCCCGCAGATTTCGTTGTTGCGAGCTTCAACTGTAATAGAAAAGTTTATAAAAACGTTTCTATCAAAAAACATGGCGACAGTTCTTTTATATAGAAAACGGGGATGTAGCAAGATTTTAACGCATGGACGTACCCTTAAATGACAAAGATTACACTTCAATTTTATATTCTATAAGCTTGTGTAATAGAATTCGGGGGCGCAATACAAGTAGCATTAAAGTGAATGCGCGGGCTAACAACATTGAGTCAGACAAAGACACCTCAGCGAATAAGCGTAAATTTCATTCATGTTGTCTTTTTAATGCAAATAAATAAAGCATATTTAGGAACATTAGGCGAGCCTATGTAATACAAACGTTATGAGACTTACATTTCTAGTTGAGTTTAAGCAAGTTAATTAATTGAATTGTGTTTAAATAGTCAAATATAAAACTCTTTTTCTTGTGTTAGTCAGGTCTAGATCTCCGAGAAATCAGATTCAAGGAACGCACTTGTACTATCGGTATTCCTTGAAATGGCATATTAAAAGTTACCCCAGTTCCGCCCGGTGTCACATCTGCAGAAAGAGCAGGGCTGCGGTTCTTGTGTGTTTCATGTGTGAATTTCTGTGATCACTCTGCGGCTACCGCTTCGTCCGCTACCGAGGCACTTACGCCATCTATGGGTGTGTCTGGGAACCGGAGCGCGACATGTGGACACTCATTTATCGTCACGGCCAGCCCTAGACCAGCTCCGCTATTAAATTAAAAAAACACACACACACACACATATGGTATAATTTTAAACTATCCACGACAGCAACCAGACTTCTTGCCTAGCGTCAAAGAACAGTAAGACATAGATAAGGAGAGGAAATAACGCAATAAGCTTTCACAGCCAATAGAACCGCCTGTCTGTATTAAACAAGTCGGTCCGTTGGTCAGCCACCTGATATTCAGCTTCAGAAAACGAGCGGTGGGGTCCGCGAACATGGCCCACCTTGATCCACAGCTTATGCGAATCGAGGGAGTTGCAGGATAGGGCGATGACCCGGATATTGTGCTTCTCGAAGTCGGGGTAGATCTTCGCCATTGCGCCCAGCTCGGTGGTGCAGACTGGGGTGAAGTCCGACGGATGCGAGAACAGGATGCCCCAGCTGCACAGAAAAAAAAGAGAATGAATTATCTCACGTAGAATTTACAGTCAGATAAGCAGTTTTAGCCTGTAACCCCCAGCGGAGTGATCCAGGCTGCGTTGCTATCTCTGTCATCGGCCGCGTTTCATAAAGAGAGTGGCATCTTTAACCTCACTAATCAATGGGCCATCTTTCGCGACTCGAGGCCAGCCTTAAGAACACTACGGTTTACCTTACCGCATGGATTACACGAACAGCTAGTGTATGAAAAAATTCGGCAGATCCCACGCCTTGTGGGAATCGGTTTCATGCGAAGCTATCAGCGAGTAGTTGTCTATGCTGAATTTTTGGGCTTCGAGCCAAGCGTTACGAGGGGGATCGACGTGTTTTTGTAAGCATAGTAGTCTTGTGCACATCGTGGCTTTACCAGGCACGTCGACTGCACTAGTGTTTAAAGGGCAACCTGTGGTCTCACGTAACGTCAGCACTCAATTTATAGCACAGACGTCAGTAGTATCGAACATGATACGTAACTTTCGTTACCGTATTCATTCCTCGGGGGTCGCGCAACGCTTGAATATATAGCTTGCTGAATCATCGGAATACAAATGTAATGTTTATTAGACTGCTACGAAAGCGGAGCCAACACTGGAACCACAATTGACGTTAACCCGGCATAACGCCTGCATCATAGGAGAACATATGTAATGTTATTGCTTTGTTCTAAAATTAGATAGCCGGCACTGCAACCACATTTGAGGTTGCACCGACATTACGCCTACATAGGGTCTTTCCAAAGCAATTTCAAGAAGTGGCGTGGCTCTGTGGTAGAATATCTGGCTGCCACGCAGAATGTTTGGGTTCGATTCCTGCTGAGGTCCTGATTCTTATTCTTTGCATTCGTCGGGTCAACGCAGCCGATGCTAAGAAGGCAATCACGAGAGCATCCAGATATAGATAGATAGATAGATAGATAGAAACGCTCAAAATGCCTTGGGTTCGCTCAGAAATGCTTCGCATTTAATAAGGCACAACTACCACCAAGCGCTCGAGTGAGGACACGATATTACATTTCACTGGTTGCCGAATCATTGCGGAATTGTCGGCAATGACCACGCTGATGAAGCTGCACGATCGGCTCATGGACAAGACCCGGAGATGCCCATATCACTCTTGAGAACGGACGCTTCGAGGCAACTGCAATCACTTCCTCGCCGCCCCACGCTTCCACAGTGGAACACGCAGGGTTTGTCCAACTCGCGCTTGTATTCTATTGACCCTAACTTGCAACTTCGCTTGCCATCTAGGTTCTCACGACGCTATGAAACTTTGCTGTGTCGCATGTGCCTGGGTGTGGCATTTACGAATGCGTATTCTTGTCTAATTTGAATGGCCAGCAGTGTGGCATGCAACTTATGCGCCTGTGAAGAGACGCTTGAGAACGTTCTATGCCACTGCCAATCCTACCAGACTCAACAACGTGGTCTAGAAGCCAAACTCCATCGTCTTAATGCAAGACCACTGTCAGGAAAGATCCTGGGACCTTGGCCCACGGTTTCGTGCACGCCCATGTCTACGAAAGCCCTATTGTGCTACTTGAAGACGATCAGACTTCACGAGCGCCTGTGAACTACCAGCGCGAGTTCGTGTTGTGTGTGTTCAAAGTAACTGTTCATTCTTCTTTTTCTTACTTTTGTTCTCCCTTCTCTATCCTACCTAATATTTACCATTTCCCCCGCCCCAAGTGTAGGGTAGCCAACCGAGCCAAAGCCTGGTTAACCTTCCTGCCTTTCCTCTTCCTTCCTCTCTCTCTCTCTCTGATGCAGCAGACTTCATAGTGCGGTGGTTTACAAAGAGAGGGAGTAACATAGTGCACTTCTCCAAAGTATCTCTAGTCAAGAAGAGTGACTGATAAAGGGTTCGCAAGCGGGCAGCCACCTGAAGACAACGAGGTTTTAGCTTGCCGGCTTCTGAAAATGAGCTGCAGCGTCGTGCTGATCCCGGAGTCGCTTGGTGTGTTTCGCCGGCTGATACCTATGGTCTCACACCGACCAAATGTAACTGTCAGGAGCGGGCGCAATGATGAAGCCACAGATGGATTTCTTTCCAGTAATGGAGTCGTTCGTGGCGCGAACACCTCTGGTCGCGAGGGGTAGGGAAGTGCCACAGCCGCCTTTACGGGGAAGGATAACTTGCAGTTGAGGAGCAAGTGAACGTTTTCTCTGCTGACGCCACGCTGGCGCGAAGAGACCTCAACTGCGCACGTAGCCTAAGTGTAGAGCTGGTCAACTTTCTTTGCGCAAAACTGTAGCGCTGGGCACGAAGCAGGCGGCATCTGGAAAGGAATGTGGCGCAAACAGTCGCCCATTGCGAGCTTTCACTTCGTAAAAAAATGAATCAGGGCATAAACATCAAGGTAGCCATAATTTCAGTAAACTGCCCATCTGCCGAAAACCTGCAACTGTTGAACGCATTTTCTTCCGTTACTAGGATTTAATATTGCTTTCTGCAGAGAGGCCCGAAAAAAGCTCCACCATATCACCATACGGCATCCGCTTTTCACTGTAGAGAACTTGAGGAGCCATCCCACTCTCTGTAGGTGTCACAGAGGCGCACAGAGGCGACACAGAATTTCCAGTCATTGCCGATCACATACCCTGCAATTAAATCCGAAATGCATATGTCCAGCAAATCCCTCTTGAAGTTAGCGTATGCTTCTATAAGGTTTTCCATAGGAGTAGCATGCGTCTTTTTGGCTCGACGTGAGTCGTGTTGTCTCGCTTGCCGCATGCGCCTGGCGTTTCATGCTCGTTCTTACTTGGTGTGGTGAGCCTGCGCGTTTCCTTCTTCATTCTTAGTGGACCAGTGGTGAGTAGTGAATGTGGTTTGCCAAATTTCTGTGGCACATACGGTAACGGTTATTGCACACACGCAACGGAGTGCCCTAGCCACGTACAGCTTTCAGGGCCTAACCCCACCCCCCTCCATTTGTTAAAAAGGGGCTCACCCCCCCCCCCTCACCCCTCAGGTGAAATGTAGCACTGCAGCACCCATTCCGTTGAATAGACCATTCAACAAGCGCTGGAGTTGATTTTTTTTACAGTGGTGCCTTGTGTAGGAAAATTGTAACTCTCCAATTTTCCAAATAATGAGTTAATCGTGATGGTTCTGTTGATGTGGCGCACAAAACAGAAAAACAAGTATCGTCGTACTGCTGCATATATTTCCTCCAGACACAGCACATGACAGGTCACCACGCCGTTCGACTAAGCCTCTTGGCACAGCACACTGCTTCACGGGGCACCTAAGCGTGGAGCTACATGATCGTGAAATAGTGAAGGGTCATCTTGGTCTTGTTACCAGTCACTTTTGATTCGTTTATTTGTGCATTACGAGTCTGGCGGAGTACCAAAGACTCGCTGGTTGCAACTGACCCCCCCCCCCCCCAATATTCCAATTTCGCAGTGTATCTATACACGGACCACATACAAAGGGACGCACGAAACTACACAAGGATGCTCACCCGCAAAAGAAAGCAGCGCCCTCAGCTAAGCTTACTGCAAGCAACCGGTTTGCCTGTTGGCCGTTGCCAGAGACAGCGAGCGTTTCGCACTTTGGCAAAGTACAGGTCGGACGCCACCATGCGTCGCAGTCATGCAGGGATTCATTCGACTCGATTGTACGCCACTATCGATATCCAGATCTCTCGCCCGACTGTTCTCATTGATAATGCGGCAGGACTGCTGTTATGATTACGGCCTGACTTCTGTAAGACCAAAGCGGCGCGTTGTTCTGCTGCCCGGGGAATAAGAGTTAGGCGATCCATATTTTTGTTGCAATAGCAAGTATATGGACACTCTCAGCTGGTTTTTGCCGTCGCCTTCACCGTTGCCGTCATGTCCCGGATATGTATATGTATGTATATATAATAAAACCAACAAATCAGTCAAGCAGCCAGCCACGCTCGACTCGATAGAATGTACGTTCCGGCATAATTGATAGCGCTTGCGCGAGAGTACTGCGTACACTGTTTCATGTAGTGACCACTGCATAGTCATGTTGGACACTAAAACAAAGCGGAAATAGAAATCAGTTCGCATGGGATTTGTGGAAGTTTAATGCGAAGATTTTGGACGGTGATGTTTCCTGCGAAAAATTTAACCCTACTTGAAGAGATTAAGACACCAGCAGATACAACAAAATGAGAACAATGGGAAACTTTGAAACAAAAAAACTAAATGACGGCACTAGAACGAGCCAGCGCTATAAAGCACGAGGAGAATAAGTACGAGGCAAACCTGCGGAAAGCTTGCAAATGCTTATATATCAAGAAAGCCTAGCTCCTGGGACGTTCAAGGATGACATCTGTACACTCAGCAAAAGCCTGAGCAGACAGATATCGACGCTATCGTGGGGCGTTGATACGAGCTAGAATAGATACAGTGATAACAGGTGAGGCGCCAACTAAAAGAGCCCTCGCAAGGAAAGGAAGTGGGCCGCAGAAACGCGATTTACGACGTTGAACATAACGGTGTTATCTTGAATGAACAGAGAGGACATCGAACACGTGTTCACAACGTCTATCTCGTAGCTCGGTTGACGCGGGAAGTGTCAAGACGGAATTCCCGCCTTCAATGCCAAAGATTGATAACAGCTCAAAGGAGATGTTACAACGTCCGATTATGGCCGAGAAAATAGCGATGGCTATCGACTGGAAACGGAGGAAATCTCCTTGGCCTGATGGGCTAGGAGCCGATTTTTGCAAGGCGTTCAAGTATGAATTAACCCCCATACCAGCTGAAGTTTTGGAAGATGCATATGAACGTAAGCGATTACCACCTTTATTCCTGTCCACGCACACAGTTCTCATCCAGAAAACAGACGCTCGTGACACGTAAAGGCAGGCAATTGCATATTGTCCTATCAGCTTAGCGAATGTCAACTACAAGATATACATGAAAGTGTTGGCTAAAAGACCTCAAACGGTTATTAAGGATATAGTTGGGCCACACCAGACGTACGGTGTAAAGGACCGGTCCTTTTTCACGAAAATTCATACGGCCAGAAGGGTACTGGAGTGCTGCGACGTATTATGCAAGCAAGTCGCGATACTCCAGCTTGATTTGGAGAAAGCGTTCGATCGCTTATCTTACGAAATTATGTTTACCATTCTGCAATATGTAAATGTGGGATCCCTTATCAAGGCGGGAGCCGCAATGGCGTACAGGGGTTGCACGACGAGGCTATTAATCAACAAGTTCCGTGGGATCGAAGTGCAGCGGTCGGTGCGCCAGGGTTGTCCCCTCTCGCCGTTACTTTTCGCTTTATATATCGAGCCCTTGTTCCTCAGTATAATGAGAGCTAGCTGTATCAATGCCTTTTAAACGGAGCAAGTTGACGTAAAACTCCTTGCATATGCGCATGACATAGCGGTGTTTTTGCGGTGACCATGTCAGGGTCATGAAAACTGTGGGAATTGTGAAGCATTTCTGCGCTACTATTGGCAGCGCGCGCTGTTAACTGCGGCAAGAGCCTTGGATTCTGGCATGGCACTTGGCCAGTGACACCTAGCACATTTCCCAATATGCAATGGGGTTCCACTACCACGAGATACCTAGGCGCCCCTTTAGAGTTTTCCGGCGACAGTGAACCCTACTGGCAGAACCAAGCTCTGGAAAGGCGCGCAATGACGGAGAAGACAAAATGATCAAAATTGTCCGTGTTTGCGCGTATAGCACTGAGTGCAGTGTATTTTTTATTACTAAATTGTGGCATGTGCTAAGCGTTCTGCAGTGCTCTCGCACTAACGTGCAAAAGTTGCACAGAATTTTGGCTGTCTTTCTGTTGGGGTCGGTTCGGGAGAGGACAGGTGTGCAACCTGAAGTCCTCTTTCTTCAGGTTGCAAACCGACACCCTAGAGGCAAAGGCATGAATAGAGGAAAAAGGAATGTATGTCCCTGGGCAGGGTTGCCAGGTTTGGCTACATTGTGCCAATTTGGCTACCTTTTTAGGCCGGTGGGGCAGGAAATCGTCTTGGCTACTTGGCTTCTTTTTGGCTACTTTCTTGTCCCCTCGATTTGAAAAAAATATCAATATCTGGTGACGTCGCAGCCGCTGGTGTTCGAGTATATGGTGCCGAAACATGGTAGTCAAAGCGTGCTTCCAGCTCCGGAAGTTTAATTTTGCGCTTTGATTACGCAGATAATGAACTTTATTGAAAAGTATGGCGCAGTGGCCTAAGCAGGTGAAGGGTCAATGATGGCGAACATGACATAATATAACAAACTGCACGTTTATAACCTGCCAGTCAAGCAGGTCTCGCGCACACACAAGATAATAGAGAGTTTTAGTGCTGGGGGCCCCAAGCCACCTGCGTACGCACGCTCTTGCGTTCCTTTGTACTCCCAGCCGCATCCAAGGAGAATACAAAAGAGCGCAAGGGCCCGCGCGCCCCCAAGCCCGCGGGAGCCCAGCAGTAAAACTCTCTAATGCTTTTGGATGCCTGGTTATACTCATCGAGAATGTTGCATGGAGCCTCATTTTGCAGATCACCCATCGCTGAACGTGGCTTTAAACCAAAATTGCAATGAACAGGAATCGAAAGCGCTCCACTTCCAGAGCGCTCTGCACACGTCTAAGTGAGCCCTGAGAAACCAGGACACAAGAGTCAAAGGCGGCAACACAAGCGCTCACTAACAACAGTTGTTAGTGAGCGCTTGTGTTGCCGCCTTTGCCTCTTGGGTCCTGGTTTTCTTTAGTGCTCTCTTTAGAGTGTCGTACCAACTCGTCCAATAACAATCCTTGTAGGATATCCGACGAACTGCTTGTATCATTTCTTAGGCATAGTATGGACTGCTACTCTGCATTCCTCATAACGGAAGAAATTTTTGCGCAGGTGGCTTCAATTTATGCTTCAATGCAGTAACTAAGATTTCAAGCGCACTCATCATGCCATGGACTTATTTTTATTGTCGCAACTTCTAGTCATTTCAAGAAAAGTCATGCAGGTCGCGTGAAGAGAGTCATTCTTTCAACAGCGCCAACACTACGTCATCATGCATGAAGTGACTGCTAAAGTCAACAATTTATGCTCGAATCTCACTTATTATGATTTTGAATTGTTCATGCAGTAAATATTTACATTTTCGCCGAAAAGCTTTTGCATTTGGTCATTTGAACAAAAATTGTGGACGCGGTTTTCACACATGCGTGGCTACTTCTGGCTACTTTTACTGCCCTTGGCCCAAGTTGGCTACATTTTGGCTAGTATTTCCAATTTTCTGGCGATTTTCGTCTTTTCGACCTGACAACCCTGCCCTGGGGTGTGCACTGCTTTGTATGTAGGAAGCCCGAATCCATTGTTCCCGTCTTTTTAGAATGCTGGGAAGGCGTGTTCTTTTGGGACATATCGCAAAGAACGCTGAGGAAAGATCTTACCCTAGACCCGCGAGGAATTCGTTTCCTGTCTGTGGACAAAGAAGAAGGCGTTCTGTTCGACGCAGTCGTGCTCATGGGATTGCAATGCATACGGAAGGCCTGCATGGCCGCAGGACATGTCGATATAAAGTTGTAGATGCAAGACCGGTACAGGAGTACTTCCGCGAATCAGTGGACAGGTTCCTGGAAGCACACATATCTATGAATCCGTTACCTGAATGTTATCGAGGATGTAGCCGCTCATGCACATGAAGAGTTTTAGACACCTCATGTCAGCCAAGGTTCGGCTGGTCCTTTTATCCCTGCCCACTCTATGTACTATGTACTATTCTGTTTGGCCCCTGACTTTGTGTGTTCCGATGTGTTTGTCTAAGCAGGCAATAAAGGAAACCAAAGTGACCGCTGGTGTAGTGATATCATGCAAGATTCCCATTCTTGCGTCCCGGGTTCGATTCCCGGGCGGCGCAATGTTTTTTTTTTCTTTTCGTTCTACTGATGTTTATTCTAGACGCTTTCATCATTTCATTTGATGCGTGGTGGCGCCGCTGGTGTAGTTTTTCAACTGTGTCTATAATGCCGAAGACGGGGCATTTAAAACGCCTATACGTGACTATAGTGCCTTGGTTTTGGATTCGATGGTTTGTGAGCGAGATTTGGAAGACGTGGGATATGTAATATCGCAGGCTACCCATTACACGCATGACCAGTTTAACAGTCAGGCCAGGCTCGACAGAGCCTACGTGTCTACGTCATTGCTTCCCCTGTGCCAAGACTACGCTGTGAAAAATGTCTCATTTAGTGACCACAGTCTAGTCATGTTCAACATTAATCAAAAAGAAAAGCCCAAATTTCATTGGGACCTCTGGATGTTGAACAATAAGTTACTTGAGGATGAAAAGTTTGTCGAAAACATAGAGAAGGAATTAAAAGAAGTGGTCGAGGGCCACACAAGCAGTCTAATTCAAACATGGGATTGTTTCAAGGAAAAAGTAAAAATAGAAGCGATTGGAAGGTCAGCTTCTATAAAGCACATCAAATTAAAAGAAGAAAGGCAACTACAGTGAGAACTCGATTTTTTGCTCTGTCAAGAGTGCACGCAACCTGGCATGCGCAGCAAAGAAATCAAAGAAGTGAAACAAAAATTAGAGGCCGCAGATGTGGAAAGGCATAAAGGAGCGGTAGTACGCGCACGCGCAGAAAGACTTTGGTGTGGCGAGGTTCCTACGAAAACGTGCAGTAGCAGATGAAAAGAGCTACGCGACAAGAAAACGAAATACGGGCGATAGAATACAAAAATGAAGTTACAAAAGATAAACGCGCAGATTGAGCACGCGTTTGTGGATATTTTCAACAGTTGCTGGGGGCGTAAAACAGGACAGCATGGGGGGGATCGGAGATCTCTGTTCGTTCCGCGTTCGTTCTGGCGGTGTTACGTCACAAAAGTGGGCGGTCCGCAGCTCTCTTCCGCCGAGAGGAAGACGACAGCCAATCGTCAAGCGGTGAGAGGCGAGCTTTCCGGAAGTAGACGCGCATCGTTTGTCCTCGGCAAAGGGACCGAATATTTCAAAACGAAGTGTTTCTCGCCTTCTAATAAATACAGTTGTTATACGAAAAGATATTGTTTTTCTTTTCAAGCTCAAACAGTTTCTGAAACAGCAATAGCTTTGAGTGCTGATATTTATTGGTGTTAGTTTTCTAAAGTGCTTGCTATATTAAGTCGCGCATGCGAAAAAAAAAAAGTAGCGGTGGCGCAGTTTTTCAAAATCTCGTCCCACCGGAATGTCTGGCTTGGCTCCCGGGTGTCGGATCGTCAAAGGGAGCTTCTGCTGGCTTTTATAAAAGAGCACCCACAGACAGCTACGCCGTCGCGCCCGCTGGAGCCGTCGTTCACGAGTGAGGACCGGGACGACACGTGGCAAGAGCTGGTAGCGCTTTTGAACTAAGAAGTCCCTGCGCGTAAGACCACAGCCCAGTGGCAGGCCCGTTCATTTCGTTCGCACTGTTCGTTTGGAGAACCGAAAGCGACGCCGCACTCGTTCATGGCTTCAAACGCATCTTGCACCTCCAACCGCAAGAGAAGCACACGTCGCCAGCGCCATTTTCTGAAAATCAGCTGTTGCGGCAGCCGCAACCGCCGCATCATGCCGTGCGAAGCCGTTTGTTCGCTCGAGAGAACGCGTGCGAACGGCCTCGCGATCCGTTCGTTTGTGGCAGACGACATGCTCGTTATGACGCGGTGTGACGTCACCAAAAAATAAAAGATCAAGCAAAAAGAAAAATGGCTACGCCCCTCAGAGACGTGGTTTTTTCCGGCTTCGGCTAATCGCGTGCGCCGCCAGAATGGGTGCAGAACGAACGGCGTAGAACGGAGATCTCCGATCACCTACTCGTTATGACGCGATATGACGTCACCAAAAAAGAAAATATCAAGCCAACAAAAAGAAATGGCGACACCCCCCGCCTTGAGTGGCATCTCTCACTTCAGCCAATCAGCGCGCTTGTTCGCCCCAGGAACGAACAAGCGGAACGAACAGATCTCCGATCGCCCCCACCACGTACGTTCGGCATTTCTTGTCACTTATGCCGAAGATTTGACGACGCGAAAGCAGGATTAGAAGCCCCACTCTGTCAAGAATTGAAATGACCATTGAAAAAAGTCACAGTTTCGCCGCAAGGGCGAAGCAATGAATGCGATAGCAAGGAACTAATGCTATACGAAGTGAGGCTCGCCAATGGATACTCTCAGTTTGAACAGCGCTTCTGTTGCAAAGGCGGCCGAAGCAGCGAAGGCAGCAGCGAAGGAAACTAGCGTGCTTCAAGTGTCGAGCTGTGACACTTGATCGTTCGCGCTCATCTTCTGTTTGTTCGTTTAGGCGTCCCTTGAGATCGAGTGACATTCGTACGCTCCGTAACATGAGCGCGGACATCACGGTGAAAGCGTGAAACATTCCTCTTCCCCTCACCACGAGAAAACCGCGCGAGCAGACAGCGGAAGGGCAAGCTTCTCCCATGCGCAAATATAAGAAGAAGCGAGCGAGCTCGCCGACGACTTTTAAATCCGCTCGTCGCGCTCCTAGCGCCATCTCGCTGGTAATGAAGAAACGCTTATTATCGCCTGCTGTCTCCGAGTCCGTCCAGCGCTAAATGGTGTGTATATAACGCTCGCCGTTAGCTACGTGGAGGATCTGCGTTCGTGGCGTAGTGGATAGCGCCGCTCGCTGCGGACAAGAGGTCCCTGGTTCGATTCCGCGCTTCGGAAGCATTTTTCTGATTTATTTTTCTTTGGGGCTTTTATATATATACATACTTATACATATACGGTGCATGACGGCGGCGACGGCGACGGCAAAATCCAGCCGAGACTGTCCATATAATTGCTATCGCAATAAAATGAACAACGGAAAGCCGGGTAGATGACTAGGTGTTGCATTCTATAAGAACTTTAAAATCTTGTGGTAGAAGCGCTGCGGAATATGCTAGGTGAGGCATACGAAAAGAAAGAATTACCAACATCCTTCAGAAGAACGCACATAGTGTTAATCCCGAAAGTGACGACCCTACGAAACAGCTGTCTGTCAAGTCGTACAGACCAATAACCCTAGCGAATGTTGACTACAAAATATTCAGGCGTGTTAGCCAGCGGATCCAAACTGTGATTAAAGAAATAGTCGGACCACATCAGACTTGTGGCATAAAAGGCAGAACGATTACGACGGATATTCACATTGCAAGAAATATTTTAGAATGCTGTGATGAGTTGAGTCTCGAGTAGCTATGCTACAATTGATCTCGAGAAGGAGTTTGATCGTGTGAACCAGATGTACTCTTGAACATTCTCACTACGTCAACATAGGAGGAACTGTGGTGTTAGAAGGGGTACAAATGGGTACACGGGGTGCACTACGAGGATTGTGTAAACAAAAAAAACAGCTTAGCGGGAATATAGAAGTCTTATCGAGCGTAAAACAAGGATGTCCTGCGTCTGCACTGCTTTTTGCTATCTATTTAGAACCTCTATGTCAGAAAAGTGCTACAGAATGATCAGTGCGAGGGTTTCGCTTGATGTCCGCGGAGGTCAAATGCTTAGTTACGCGGACGATATTGCTGTGTTCTGCCAAGACCGGGAGAGTGTCAGAGCAGCACTAAACGATGTGAAGTCCTTCTGTGAGTGCACGGATAGTAAAGTAAATTGCAGTAAGTGTCTTGTAATATGGCATGGAAACTGGCACAGCGCACCATCATTATATGAAAACATTACGTGGAAGGTCACACCTGACAAGTACTTGAGGTACCTCTCCAACACTACAGGGACACAACAGAATATTGGAGAGGAGAACGGAACCGCTAAAAATCAAGACGAAAAAGTGGGGTGGGCGGGGCTTTTCCCTTTTACGAGGTCAACAGTCAGCAACATATTATTTCACGAGTGTGGGATGTTTTACAAGTGCTATTTATGTCACGCGTGCTGTACAAAAGCTCCACAGAGTGTTGGCAGTGTTTATCTGGACTTCGACGTGGGAGAGGACAAGTCGCACAAATCTGTTCCGTTCTGTGCAAAGTGTGGGGGCTAGGTCTTGTACACTTGTTCCTGAGGCAGATAGTGGCTAGGTTTATTTTTTTACGAGATCGAGATGATTGTTTTTGAGAACGGTGATACATGCGGTTGTCCAATTTTTGCCTGATTTTATTGTAACCACAGTCAACGGGCGACAAGGCGACCTAAGGGTGCACGCAAGAAGTGATTGCGGCTTTGGAAATTTTGAGAGTGCGATTTTCGATGGAGTATCTCTCTAAGGTGTCGCGCGAAAGAGACTGTACAAGGACCTTGTAGAAATCATGTTGCCAGAGCCTTTGTATAGAACATTGTACCCCAATGGGCCACGGGATGACGTCTTAAAGAGAGTGAAAAAGATGCCAGTTCGGCCATCAGTTAAGACAATTCTTTTCAAACATCATAGTGGCACACTCCCTACATTACCTTAGCTCCGTGAAAAGGAATATTTGTCCCTTGGTCAGTAGACTGCATTATCTGTAGAAAACCTGAGACAGTTGACCACATTTTTCGGGACTGCACTGATGCAGTCTTTCTCTGGGACATCCTTCAAAGGACCTTGAAGAAAGAACTGCCCGTTACACCGTATGGCTCCGTTTTCTGCCTGTCATAAGCGTAGGGGGTGTGCCCTACGATATGTTCTGGCACTGGTCCTTCACAGTGTGTGGAGAACCCGGATGGTAGTGCGAAACGTAGACGTGAATCCCCGGCCTGCTCGAGAGTATTTCATTGAAGTGTACAATCTGATGGCTGCATACGAGGCACCACAATGATAAGCCAGAGTGGTTCCCCTGTTTGGATGATTTGTTTTGTTTGCATAAAGCGTTTGCCTTTTTAAATCCCATGTTGAAAGGTGGGGCAGCACTTTTACATGTGACACTGCACTGTATTTTTATATGTTGATTTGTACTTTGTTTGCTAAGCAGCACTAGAAAAAAAAAGCGCCGCTGGTGTAGGGTACTCATGCAAGATTCCCATTCTTGCGTCCGTGTCGATTCCCGGCGGCGCAATGTTTTTTTTTTTTCGTTTCGTTCTACTCATGTTTATCCAGACGCTTTCATCATTCAGTGATTCGTAGCGGCCGATACTTTTGTACAGATCTGTAAACTGGGGAGGCCACGGAGACGATGTATTGAAACGGGTTAAAAAGATGCCAATAGACCTTCTCAAAAAACGTTTTCTTCAAGCTACATACAAACACGCTACCCGTAAAAACATGGCTGGATGAAAAAGGCATAGATGTTCCATGGACTGTAAATGCTTGCTTTGCCAAACAAAC